>NC_068990.1:45808888-45821678 GCF_001194135.2 Octopus bimaculoides
CGTCTGGCCGCATAGCCTTTTCCGTTTGTTTTCCTGTCTTCCATGGGAAGAGCCGTCTTAACGATGCGTCCTGCCCAACTCTTCGAAACGCCGGTGTTAAAACGGGGGTAGCTGATGAAGGAAAATGTTCTCTATGTGGCTTGTGTGTTTTCTGTACTCTGGTTATTATTATTTTCTTGTCTACGTTTTGTTTGCAATGTCCTGTACCCAGATATACACCTATATATACAGGTAGACGTAGGTATGCACATACCTGTACGTATATATGCATACACTCATTTATTATTTGTTATATATATATATATATATATATAGAGAGAGAGAGAGAGAGAGATTTCTTTTATCTTTTTACTTATTTCAGTGAATGGTGTGCAGCCATGCTGGGGTACCGTTTTAGAGTTTAGTCTATATTTCCTTAAGTTTGGGGCCTATTCTGTGGGTCTCTTTTAGCGAACCAATAAGTTATGGACATAAAAAATCTGACATCATTTGCCAAGCGGCGGGGGGTAGAGAACAAATACAACTATACGCGCGCGCGCGCGCACACACACACACACACACACACAATGTATCAAAACAATTTGATTCAAGCTCCTTGGTAGTTTGAGTTTCAAGTGTGACGCTAATCTTCGGCCATTGGTCGAGGATTAGAGTCACGCTTGAAATTCAAAGTACCAAGTAGTTTGAATCAAACTGTTTTGATCCATACATGTAACTCCCAATAAATGTGTTGAGTGCCCTTCTTTTGTTTGTCTACACACACACACACACACACACACCCATATACACGACGGACTTCCGCACTGTTTCTGATTTCAGATTCACTCACCAAGGCATCTGTTGGCTCGGGACAATAACAGAAGACGCTTGCCGAAGGGGTTGCGGTATGGGGCTGAATACAAAACCACGTAATCGCAAAATAAGCTTCTTAGCCACACATCTATGCCGCCTATGCCAAATGAATTTCCTAAAAAATGCTTTTGTTAAATATTGAATTTTAACTGTTTTGTTTTCTTTTGTTCTTCTCTTACGTTCTAGACTAGATTACGTCAGATGTTTACTCAGAAATAACGATTGTTATGTTAATCAAACTTTCCCCGAAACATTTTTAGTGGCAGTCACCATTGTAGTAGGTCTTAGTCATTATTCGTCCTTGGTAGGTTGCATGAAAAGGTGAGAATGACCACACTAATTTTTATATCTTTTATATTTCACTTGTCTCAGTCGTTAGACTGCGGCCATGCTGGGGCACCGCCTTGAAGAATTTTCAGCCGAATGAATCGACCCCAGTATTTATTTTATTTTTTTAAAAGCCTGGTACTTATTCTAGCGGGAGAGGAATAACCAAGATTTGTTTAAAGGGAATGTGATATAGGCGAATTCAAAGACACAGTATTCAGCAACGAAACTAAGTAATATTTCGACTTTCCTTTCGGATGTACTATCCTTTCTAATTTTGATACATGACCAGTAATTATGAGAGGAGGGGCATGTCTATTACATCAACTCTACAGCTCAACTGGCACTTATTTTAAAGCCCCTGAGAAGATGAAAGGCAAAGTAGACCTCGGCGGAATTTTAACTGCCGCTCAGCATTTGCGTTCAATGTTGTCTCACTTTTCTTTTTTGGCAAAATTTAATTAAGATCATGGCTTTTCCCTCCTCACTACAGGTAACTAAACACTTTCAAACTTCGGACACTGGTAGAATGTGTCATATAAAACATCTTTTACTCTTAGTGATGTTGAGAAAAGTTTACATTTTCAAAGTTATTTCGTGTTAAAGTTGTCGTATTTCGGTAGTATCAACGAATCAATGACGTGTATTCAGCTGAATAAAATTACTGCTGTTGTTTGTCAACAACAACTATCGGCGGTGTATATTTCGTTTGTCACTGTTATTTATGACATCGTTCGTGCATTTGTACTGGTTTTAGCTTTAGGGTTAGGGTTCGGGTTCGGGTTTTAGGATCAGGGTTAGGGTTTTAGGGTTAGTGTTAGGGTTTTAAGATTAGAGTTATGTTTAGGGTTTTAGGGTTAGAGTTTTAGGGTTCGGGTTTTAGGGTTAGGGTTAAGGTTAAGGTTAGGGTTGGGGTCTTAGGGTTAGGTTTGGAATTTTAGGGTTAGAGTTACGGAAAAATGTGAAAAATGAAGAAATTGGAGCGGGGGCGGCAAAAATGTCTGTCCGAAAATAGTAGCTGAAAAACAGGAAAAAAACCCCTAAAAGCAATAGAAATGCACGAACGATTGTGGTGGTGCCATGAAGTAAACATGCTTCAGATACACTCGTTTATTCATACAAACGTAACAGATGAAATATGTCATAAATAACAGTGACAAACGAAATATACACCGCCGGAAGTTGTTGTTGACAAACAACAGCAGTGATTTTATTCAGCTGAATACACGTCATTGATTGGTTGAAATTACCGAAATAAGACAACTTTAACATGAAATAACTTTGAAAATACAAACTTTTCTTAACAGCACTAAGGGTAAAAGATGTTTTATATGACACATTCTACCAGTGTCCGAAGTTTGAAAGTCTTTAGTTACAAAAAATCAATTTCTGGATGTGCCGTTCAAAGGGTAAAGATCCTACATAGCTCGCTTCATTAGGCTATTGCCTATTTTATTTATCACGCAGATGGCGTTTCTGTGTATTGCACCCTAACCCCTCCTTTGTCATTTTTTAAATAACATTATATAATTATTCATTTCGCCAGGAGATGACAAACTTACTGTTCATGGCTGCAAAGGATTTACAACAATGTTGCGTAACACTGGAAATTGAGACAATTAATAGTTGCTGTTCTTACTATTTAGTCAAGTGTCTGCTGTCTCACCTTTAAATAGAAACCAAAATGTTGCTAAGTGGTAACTATGTGTAAAATTAGATGCTTGAGGTGAGAACCTTGCTAGAAAACTATGTCGATTATGACATAATTGCAAACACAATTGTCTGAATGACGTCAGTGTTTTTAAATGAATGTACTTCGTGCAAGACGGAGTAATTAGCTTAGTAGATACAAGATGAGTGAGTGAGCATAAAGGAAATGACCAACTTAAGAATGTTTCATATTGTTTAGAAGTTAACTATAACCCAGTAATGTCTTTTTTTTTCTTTCCTTTTAACTTAAGAAAGGACACGCTTTCTTATTAGTGGCGATAATAGTCGGAGAGTTACTAACAGTTTAAAAGTGACTTCAAGATCCATTTGTTAATTGCACCAGATAACATAGAGGTGAATATATTTACAATGACTACTGTTGCATTTCTGTGACGTGTGTGAATTTAATTCTTTATTGGTTACAGTCACAATTTAGCAAACAGAAAAACACAGCTTGGTTGCAGTTGGATTATTTGTATGTTTTATTTTCTCATTGTTATAGGCGCAGGCATAGCTGTGAGGGTAAGAAGTTCGCTTCGTAACCACGAGGTTTGGAGTTCAGTCTCCATGTGCTGTACCTTCTTCTAGCCTCGGACCGACCAATACTAGGGAGTGAATTTGGTAGATGGAAGCCCGTCGTGCACACACACATACACACACACACACGCATACACACACACATAGGTCAAATAAAATGAGACAATAAAGCCAAGGCAGTGTGAAATTTCTAGGACATTTTATTAAAAGAAGGGTAGTCTTACAGGTGTTTCAGGGATATAAAAGATATCCCATCCTGTACACGCACACACACGACCCGCGTTAGACTCCTCACTCATACTATTATCTCAACAGAAGTAGTAGCCGACTCACCACCAAATCCCACCCGACAACTATTACAAAAAAAAAAAAAATGAAATGACGTTGAATTATATAAACCAAAGTATACGATGACTGAAAGAAATTGGTTATAGCTGAAATGCTTTTGATCATAGATCTACTCAATCAGGTTTGAATATCTCAAAGTATTCAGACCTGATTGAGCAGACCAATGAAAATTAATGGTCAAGATTAAACAAACAGCACGTGTTAATTACTCGAAATATTTGATGATAAGGACACAACGAAAACAACTGAGTGCAGAGACTTAAAAAGATTTTGAAAGAAAGGCAAGCGTGAATTTGTCGATATATTATGTAAGTCACCCGGTGTAAGGTCAATCATTAATGTAATTATGGCTGTAAGAACGAAATAAAATGTTGTGAAGAGAGTTTTGTTGCTGGTGTTGTTTAGCTACTGGTCCGTCATTATCATGCAGATCTGAGATCAAACACATTCCGTTGTTTTGTCGTTGATAGAACTCTCTTGCTCTGTAGGTAACTGAGATATCCATCACATAAATGGGGAGATAAGCAGTATGAAATTAATGTGTGCATGGGTGTGTCAGAGCTGGAATTTGGTGGTGTGGATTATGGAGAGAGAGAGAGAGAGAGAGAGAGAGAGAGGGAGAGAGAGAGACTGATTTGAAACTCGGGACTGAAACAACTTCTCCATTGTTTCACAATTCCGATCGTCCATACAACTACTTGAACCCATCACTACCAGCTAACAAATCTTTTGTTAAATGTATAACGCTTCCATTCCTCACAACAACGAGACTGTAACTACATATAGTACATATCTATAGCTAGCTAAACTAAATCAGCAAGAGTTGGCTTTGAAACATAGCTTGAAACTGGAACCAGGCTCCAGATTTAATGGTAAAGAACTGGGTACAATTATACAAACTTACCAAGGTCTATTGAGGAATATTGCCCGAAGAATACTTTATATAGAGAAAGAATTAAATATTTTAGAGAAGAGTCATGCCGGACAAATGCTTAGCGGCATTTTGTCCGTTATTATGTCATGAGTTCAAATTTCCAGAATTTCTGGCCTTGTGCCAAAATTTGAAACTTATATTTTGGAGCAAAGTCAACTTGCTGTTTCTAAATTGAATAATTTAACATTCTGGTAGTTAAGTGTGAATGGTGTACAGTTACAGAGGTAATTTACCTCAGTTTCACCTCCATCTCTCTCCCAGTCATGTCTGCAAGAACAGTGGGCTTCTGGAATTCCTTCCCCGTCAATGATTCTTTTTTCTCTTTTTCATACAGACACCGACCTTCAAGCGTTTATACTGAGCATTAGCAGCATGTGTCTAACAGATATTCGTGGACCTGTCATCTAGCTTGAAAAGTAAAAATACTTAATTTATTTTGTATTCCGTTTATGATACATAAACGTAGAGAGTAGACTGAATAGTTAGAGGGTTGGCTAGAATGCCTTGCAGCATTTTTTTCAGACGCTCTTACCTTGTAATTCCAAATCTTGCCGGGATCAATTTTGCCTATAATCCTTTCAAAAGAGATTTTTTTTTTTTAATGAACCAACGCAAAGTGGTGGATTGGTGGAGTTACTAAAATATGAAATAGAAAGCGTTGTGATATTATTTCAGTTCTCTGCTCTCTGAGTTCAAATCCAATCGAGGTAAACTTCACTTTTGGTTCTTTTATTGTTCAGAATAAAGGTGATTGATTAGTGGAGTTGTTCGAGTTTTTGACGAGATGCCTTGCACTATCCGTTCCGGCTTTTTATGTTCCGAAATCCAATACCTACGACGTCACTGGAGCCAAGCTGTGTTGACAAGGTCCTTGTCTTTCTATTGGATAACAATGCTGGTGTGAAGAGGAGAAATTTGATTGCATGGGTAACAGCTGGTCTTCAACAATAAATTTTGTCCAGGCCTGCGCCTTAGAGAGGAACATTCCACGTGCAGTTACATTATCAACACTGGTCAATGAAGGCCTTAGATATATTTGTTTCATTATTAAGACGCAAGACCATAAATTCGGGTGTGGGAGATAAGAGGGTCTGCTTTTTATGAATTTTCAATGGAAGTAAAGTAGTTTTGCCAAGAATTTCAGTGAGAACTCGGCTGACTGAAAATTGACCTCTGCTCTACGACGCTTACTAAATTATGTTTCTAGTAGTAGTTTTATGAGTGAAGGCGCATGGCTCAGTGGCTAGAGCGTCGAGCTTACGATTGCAAAGTTGTGAGTTCGAATCTCGTCACGTTGCTTCAGTTCACTCAGCTGTAGAAATGAGTTGCGACGTCACAGGTACCAAGCTGTATCGGCCTTTGCCTTTCCCTTGGATAACACTGATGGCGTGGATAGGGGAGACTGGTATGCATGGGCGACTGCTGGTCTTCCATAAACAACCTTGCCCGGACTTGTGCCACGAAGGGTAACTTTCTAGGTGCAATCCCATGGTCATTCGTGACCATAAAACTACTGCAGCAGCAGTAGTTTTATGAATCTCAAAACGAAGGAAGTTTAGCATCTTTGACAAGATTCGATCACACAACTCTAAGCAAGCATAACAATAATATAATATAAACATTTACAAGATTACTAATATAAGTATGGGTAATGAATATAGCCCTCAAAACTGATGTCTGTGGGATTGTCCACTAACAAAGAGAAAAGACCTATTTACCTTTCAATTTGGCCTCGGACTAGAGGTAGATACCTGGTTATGGAGCGCTACTATAAATGATTCTTTCGTTCCATTGCACTTTCTAAATTTATCGGCAGAAGCAGAGGCCACTGCATCCTTAACCAAACAAGATATGACCCTAAAATATTGCATATGAAATGTTTTGTTGAGCTGAGCCACAAAGATTTTTGTTATCATTAGTGTCCTGTCAAACCGAAGTATCAGGTGATGTTCATGAGGTGCTGGCCGTTTCAGTGAATTCTGGTTTGAAATGACTCAGTCCTATCCTGATGTCGCCAAATTGGCCCTCAAATTCATCGTTCTATTCGCAACAATGTACGAATGTGAGACGGCTTTTGCAACTTTACTCGCAATTGAAACAAAGGTTCGCAATTGAAACAAAGGTTCGCAATAAATTGGATGCTGCGCATGCCATGAGGGTCGCATTATCATAAACGCAGCCTAATATTAAGGACATATTACAGACCAAACAAGTTCATCCCTCTCGTTGAAATTTTTTCTTTTATCAGTAAAATTTTATCTCATGAAAAATTATTTTATACAAGGTCATTTTGCTTTGTTCGTCTTTTCTGATTTTTTTCATTTTGGGGTTGGGGTGGGGGTCCGCTAAGCCTCGAAATAATGGGAGGGGACCGTAGGACGGAAATTTTGAAAAAGTTTGAGAACTAGAGGGAATTTGCTGTTAGGTTCTGGCCAGAGGTCAGGCGGCTAGGGAGCCTTAGGATGTAATCCAGCTGGAAAGTCGATGCTTCAAGAGAACCTGAGAGGCACTTCGTCTCTCATACTACAAAATGTTAGGGTAAGAACAGGCAATAGATAGGCCTCAGACCTTTTCTAAACAAGTTTTGAATTTAATGTATTTGTGGGCCGTTGAGTAGTTGATGACTTTTTAGAGTCTTCTTTTGTATCAAGATTTAATTTTTGCTTTTATAAATATCCACGTTGAAAATGGGAACAGATACATATGGATATTTTATATGCAAGATATAGCATACATACGGACCTTGGGCAAATATTAAAGAATAAATAGAAACTGCCGAAACCTGCATTAGGATATGATTTGAAGGAAATTCAATGCTGTTTCTTGCAGATAGAGTGACTTCATCGAAGCTTTTTTTGTTGAATCATCATATCTATATCTAGTTTGGCTGTAAAATTAAGCCCGAAGAGTGCCTTTTCTATATCTTTGAATGAAGGTTGAACTGACAAATATTTTTACTATTAGTCATTTCAGTATAGTTCAACATTCTTGCTACCAGACACATTTTGGTAAATGCGGCCGAGATTTTCGATCAACATAGGGTGGTGTTAGTAGTGGCAGGAGAGACCACATTAAAAGAGAAAATACTATAACAGAAAGATTCAGCTAAATATAGTTTTAAACGTAAAATAAATTATAATCTGAATGCTAAGAGCTTGTAAATCAAGAGGTGTTTTCAGAAGAGAAATTCAGCAAATAAAAATTTAAATTCTAAAGAGAGAAGGGTTGGGGTTGGTATCAGGGTTGGCGAGAAGTGGATTCAGGCTTACAATTTACTGAAAATTGTAATATCTATCTATCTATCTATCTATCTATCCATCAAATCTATCTATCTATCATCAGTTATGTAACAAGAAGACCATTTATGAAACTGACATTTCGTTAAAAAATGAATAAATGAAATAAAAAAGAGACAACTATTCTTACTATATTTATTCCGAGAGAAGTTTAAGAACTGCTATGTTAATTAGAATCGCTTAAAATGAAAGCAAGAATATGGATATTTAAATCTCATCTCACTACTTTAGCTAAGTCGATGAGCGAAAGAGTCCATTAAAATTTGGCTGATTTCTATTAAAGTATCCTCCCTCTCTTTCTCTCTTGTTTTCAGCAACGAAAGTCATTTCATGAGCCAACAGTGGAGCCTCTATGAGATCGCTCTACATTCTAGAAGTACCAATTAAAATTTTCCTTCACATCACATATTACCGTCTTAAAGAAGTTGGGATACATTGGATAATGGAGTAATAGATACATTATGTAAGTAGAAAAAAAAAAGAAATTGAAATGGTTCGACGGCTACAAATAGAACGCTTTTATCATAGGTCTGCTCGAGCAGGACTGAGCTAGGATTTAATAACAACGAAAATTATTTCATAGCTGGTTTTAGTCATCAACATACCAGTCAACCTTCGAGCCAAAGTATGGGAAATGCGTGTTTTACAGTATGTAAATGACAGGAAAAGATAGCCTGAAACGTCAGCCGCATAAAAACTACATAGTAAAGTAGACATTAGCATACTTAATATAATAAACCAACAAATTTTAATTTATCAAAATCATACTCTTATTGATGAGAATAACTCATTATCTAACTGGGTAATTCTGATTAAAACAGAGAGAGACGACCCTGAAATTTTAATTCAGTATAACTAAGTATGGAATGCAGTGGCGAGTGTGCACTTTAACAAAGCAGACAATTCAAGACGTGATATTTGTTATATATTTGTTAACTTCAACAAAGTATTCCTCCAGTTCGACACCCTAGACTGGAACTTTGTTTCATTGATCCCAAGAGGATGAAAAGCAAAGTTAATTTTCGTGAGATTTTAACAAGTACCACAAGGATTTCTATGGCTGTGTGCTTAAGAAGCTCACTTTGCAACTACGTGATATCGAGTTCAGTTCCATTGCGCGACACCTTGGGTAAGTGTAGACTCAAGTCGACCAATAACTTGGTACTCGGAAACTGTGTAGAAGCCCGTCGTGTGTGTGTGTATGTGTACACACACACACACACACACACACACACACACACACACACACACACACACACACACACACACACACACACACACACACACTCATATATATATTGTTTCGAATTTGTGTAAATGTGTATAGAATAATATATCAGTTGAATAAATATAAAACATGGTCTGGTTTTTACGTTTTTTATTATGGTATTTTAACATTAAAAAAATATCTTGTAATGCTCATAATGTTAAATTAAAGTTAAATTAACGCTTTCATGCATAGTTTAATCATCAGATTTCAAATGTGTTTAACTGACAGTTGAGTTCTTGACAACTTTAGTACCTCCTAGAACGCTCCAACAAGCTGAATTTTTAGAATACCTTTTTGACCAATCTGCTTAAACATCACGGTTTGCCAGGCGTACCAATATTCTGTAACTTGTTCGTATTTATATCTTTTATCTTACTTCTAACCTCACTTGTGTCATGTAGTTTGTAGAAAGGAAAAATTAGAAACATTTTCTGACCACATGTCTATATGCTCGCTCAGTGGAGTTTAGTGAACATTAGTGTTCCGGATTTGCTGTCTGTGGACTCGTGAGCGTTCCGATAATGCATTCCCTGTCTCGCCTATATATATAATTCGTCGCAATTCGGGCATTTAATGCAGTAGATCAAATTTCTGCTTTTGCAGTTCATATCTGCATATGCGAAAATCTGTCCATTTTTTGTTCTAATGGATCTACCCGTATGCATATATATATAATACATTAAGAATAAACTTCAATCTTGCTTGCTTGCTTGTAATGTTACACATCCAAACTGGCGCATAATGGGGAAAATACATTGAAAGTAAAGTGCTCTGAAATGTGAAGACAAACGGAATAAAACAAGTTTTGCGTAAATTGGACCAGTGGTTATTGAGATACTCAGGGTTTTGAGGGTATAAATACCCCCAAAACGGTGCATAATGGGAAAATATTCCGAAAATAACTGTTGAAGCATGAGTCTGAGGACGAGCAGGAACTAAATAGTAATAGAAACAAAACATTTGCTGATTTTACAGTTGTGAACTATACTATATTGTTGTTTAGCCTAGATCAAAGTATTCCAGCCAGAATCACTCCATCTTATTTTAGACAGTATTATCCAGGACTAAATTATTCAAAGTCTGCTTCAAGTTTTAAGATCATAAGGTGAGATTTGAAAGGAATTTTGTCGCTATTTGTAGCATATCAAGTTACCAAACAGAGATTTCCTTGTTGACCATATGGTACCTATTTCTGGATTGGTTAACAAAATCATTAAAAATTTAGTGTGGTATAAAGGTTGTTAGATAGTTATTGATGGATAACATCTGGTGGCTGCATGTTACATTCACAATGACCACACTGATATTTATATACATTTACATAATTTTTAATAAAGCCAGAACATTTGTATTTACATATTTACAACAGTTGAGTAAATAAAACATCATTCAAGAGATATCGCACTGAATATATACATGTTTTCACTGAATGGTATGTTAAATAGTAATATGAAGACAGCCCATCATTGCTAAGAATAAATTTAGTGGAAAGAAAGAGAACACTTCATCAGAAAACTGACTTACGCAGCTTTGAGTAGCATCCTAGGTCGTTCTAGGTGAAACAATTAAAAAAATTGAGAACATGCCATGGCATTGAGTGACACAGTTCTATGTAGCATCAAAGGGAACATAGAAGAGGGTGAGGGACCATTTCACAAAGCTGAACAACATGGCTCCGTGTGGACTTCTGGACAGTTGGTACTGGGGTTTAGTTAGCTAGATTTTTTTTATAACCCTTAATCAAACTTCCAGAACTTTTGGTTGAAATTCATGCACTTCTTTTAAAGTTCACTACATCAATTGTTATAACATGCCCAATTCTGATTAGTTGAACCATGCTCACATAGGCATTCATGCTTAGAAATATAATTATGCTGATGTTCTAAGCTAGAATTGTGGGTGAGAGGGTTTTGAACTTCGGTGGAAGCTTTACTACAAAAGTCGAGTACTTTTTACTATGGACATAGCACAGATATGGACTGTCAAAACACAGACTAATAATCAAAACATTTATCAGCCAGCTATGGGATCATTCAATCTATTAATTCAAGATTCAAATCGATCATAAGAATGTGTGTTGTTAGAGAAAGTGGTAATGTCTCTTCAAACATTGTTGTAGACACTGATTCATTGGGTTAAATTTTTTTCTATGAGAGTTTGTGAATGTTATTTGGAGTTACTACTAGATTAACGAAGAAAGGAAAAAAAGGAGTTTTTAATAAAGTTTTATTGTGTCATTATCTACACGCATATAAACAATATCATTGATTGATATCTGAGAAATGGTTTTGAATAATGAATTTCCCGCCTTTAATGACCTTTACATCTTATCAGATATACAAATATAATGATTTTATAATGCAAGCCACACCAGGTAGCTGACTTACTCAACAACATTTTTTAGCACATTGGCAATCCCAACACTACTTGCCTCCCTTACTTTTTTTCCCCTGATAGATGGTGTTCTTGGTACAAAATTTCTCTTCTGCTTCAACTAGCATGATATGTAACACAGTCAAATAATAAAACCTAGGGCAGTTACAATTTTTTCACATAAATATGCTTTAGCCACTTTGTTTCTTCCATAGTATTAAAAAGGCACTCTGCTGAACATGATTCTGCAATGTAGCAGAACTTTGCAAAGCAAAATTATAGCTGCCTTAGGTCTTAGAGTTCTATCGTTTTTGCTGTATTACATTAAACTCTACAAAATGGGTATTGAAAGCTTGTCTCTCATATATTAACTCATGTCAATCGTATAAATCTCTATCCACACACACATAACATTATCACCAACTACGTCCTCTGTGTTGAAAATTGTATAAAGTACAACATCAAATAAGTTGATACTTCTCAATCACATTATACAGTTCTTTATTATATATTGCTGCCCTCATTGTTCAACCCTAGGTCAGAGCTTGTTGAGCAGACACATGATCAAAGACAACCCAGCTATGCTTGTCTTGTAATTTCAGAAGTGTATGTTATCCTAAGTATGCACTCCATTCCCAAAATGGCAGGGTGTGATTTGAGGGAAATTTCACTGCTATATCTAGAAGGTTGAGTGACTACATAGAGGGTTCCTCATTGATTTCTTATAATGATGACATTCAATGTTGGATTTTCTGAACTAGCAGGTTACTTTGATAGGTTTTGGCCAGTATTGACCCAGGCCATGTCTAACTTAATAGCACCATCTTCTTACATTCAGAAGTCATCATAGGATTTGCATGTATCTTTAACTTGGAAGAGCTATTCTGTTTAATACTTTCTTTTTCTACATGCAACAACTCAACTTACAGAGTTTCAGTGTTTTCTATTTACTTTTAAGAAATTAATGGAAAAAAAAAAACCTGAACTTCAGTTTATTTATATAACTTTATGTTGGTCTCATGAACATATTTAAAAGCATAAACTTTTAAAAATAAAATACACTTAAAAACCTATACTGAGGTGGAAAATCAAATAAAATACATGTGAAAATATGAATAAACAATTTATTAAAACAGATATAAG
>NC_068990.1:45822307-45829071 GCF_001194135.2 Octopus bimaculoides
TGTACATTTCATAATTTAATGAGTTCCTTTTTACCTCTTAAGCTGCTAATATGAATAAATATGATTTTGAAAACAACTTTCCCTTGGAATTGCTTGTTGAATGAACGATGTGACAGATTCTTTAATAATGAAGTATTATTTATTTATTTATTTATATTGAAGGTTAATTATAAAAGCTGGAACGGATTTTGTTTTCTTCAACGCGAACTATGTACAAATCGAAAAGGCAAAAATAGTTTTTAAAAAATATTTCATGAGTTAGTAATTATTCAGGTTAATTCTCTTGCAGTTATGTAAGAACCATACAAAAGTTTTGTCCTTTTTTTTTTACTTTTATTACAAGAACAACACAAAAAATTAACGGCTTTGATTTGGTGGGAAGGGATGTTTATGTAAACTTCATAATCAACCAAATCAAAATAAATACATGGCAAAAAACAAAAAAAAATACATTCCTCTTTGGTTCAAATATTATTAATTCAAGATAACTAGATTTGGTTCTTGATGAGAAATGGAAGATTTCAATCAAATTATTGGTTTTGAAGGTTTTTTTTCCTAACTCAGGCAAATATAAAATAGTTAAACCATTTTTTAAGTATAAAAAGCTGCAGAATAAGAAACAAAATCAATGGAATTACCAAAGCCTCATATATATACTGTATTTACTTGTGTGTAGTTCACACTATTTTTACACTTGGTTTTGACTGAAAAAACTGGGATGCAACTTATGCACAGGACAAAACTTAAACTATGGAGGGAAAAAATTTTGTACCAAGATTTAACACTATTTTAGGGATGTGACTTATACATAAGTAAACATGGTATGCAAGAAAACAAAATGAGAGAAAGCAATCCAGTCAATGTTCATTTAATGATAATTACTAATTATTTGAGACGTTTATAGTTTGATTTGTTTTGTTTTTGTAGAATGTTTAAACATTTAGATGAGAGGTATCTAACCTATGACTTATATTACTTATAAGGGTTTGTAGAATCCTCTTGTGATAATAACATCTGTTTCTAGTTTAGGCAGAAAATCTTGAGGGGAGATATTTGGTTAATACCATCAACCCCAGTATTTGATTATTACTTTAATCTTACCAACCTTGGAGAGATGAAAAGCAAAGTCAGTAGGATTTGATCTCAGAATGTAAAGAGCCAGAATAAATACCACAAAACATTTTCTACAATGCTCTGATGATTCTGCCAGCTCACCACCTTCCCCTGTCATAATAATATCATCATTTTGGTTTTCCCAAGCTGATATTGGCTGGCCAGAACTTTCTGAGGCAGTCAGCAACAGCTGAATGCATTTCCTGACACTAACTTTTCCTTGCTTTTCAAGTGAGTTACTTTGTTCCATATGTTTTCCCATGTTGAATTGTTGAGCTTCAGGATGTAAACAGACATCACCACTGCCCACACTGTATCAATGCAAAGATATGCAAGCACATACACAGCAGGCTTCTATGCAGTTTCCATCAACCAAATTTCACTCATGAAGTATTAGTTAACCCTTGGCATTAGGCAAGGCATGCTGTTGTAGAAACCATGCCAAAGCTGACATTGAAGCTTGATGCAGTTCTCTGGCTTGCTAGTTCTTGTTGAAACATCCAACCCATGCCAGCCTGGCAAATGCCCAAAGTGCCATGCAGTGGGATACATAACAACAAAAATCTCAATCACAGAATTTTAAAAATTAAGGAGAGCCATATCAATTAACAATATATATCCAGGTTTGTGTTAATGTGTATCCTAGAGAAACAGGTAACTTGGTTTTTGGCTCTATTGACCACATCTTTTGTTTCGATTCTTTACATTGATAGTAAATTTTCCAGCTGTCTTCAGGTGCCCTATTGCTATGTACTTTTTGGTTTGGCTAGAACACAAGGTCATTGTTTCTGATTCAGGGTGTTATCCAAAGTATATGCATCTTATGCTACCCATGACTCATTGATAACATTAATTACAGAGTTTTATAGTATTACTCTGTGATAATGTCACCATCATCATTCTTTTCACGTCTGTTATTCTAATGTTCACATCTGTTGGACAGAACAGAATTTCTTGAGATGCACTTCCTGATGCGAAATATAGATATTAATAGTTCCTTCAAATGTTCAACTTATAACTAAGTTTATCTGGCTAAGGCTGGTCTAGTTATTCACTCAAGAAAACATGAACCAAAGCAATCTATTAATAAATCTTTGCCACATGAAAGAACATATGTCTGTCTGAAAAGACATGAGTCTGCATACAATACCAAATGTTATGATTCTACATTGCATTTAACTGAGAACAAACATGTATGTAATGGCTGTGTAAAAAGTTGCAGATCATCAACTGGACTAAAAAGTAATCTTTGCTTTACAGCTCGTTAACAAGTAATGGTCATACTCACCACTGAGTTGACTTTCATAATGTGTGTGTGTGTGAATACATATAGATACATACATACATATACATATAATTATTATATATATATGTGTGTGTAGGCATGCGTGTGTGAGTGTGTGTATACACATATATATGTATATATATATAATATATATGTATGTATGTGTATATATATGTATGAGTATATATATATATATACATATATATGTTTTGTAATGTAAGGACGTACATACATACGTACGTACGTACGTACGTACGTAGGTACGTACATACATACATACATACATGCATGCATTCATACATACATACATACATACATACATACATACATACATACATACATAGGTTGCCTAAAAGCAAACAGAAAATATTGATTGAAATGAGTAGAAAATAAAAATACTATTATTGCAGTAAAATTTAGTAGAAGTAATTCTAAGATTGTTTAGATTTGGTTTGTGATTGGAAATCAGTTGTGACAAGAGATAATTTGATTTTAGAGACTAGACCAACAAATTTAATCAAGAACCAAACTGATGGTAAAAATGGATCTCATAAACTTATTCATCTCTGTCAAATTTGTAAGAATTCTATAAATTTTATTTTACAATTTATTAAATTAAATCAGTTGCAAGGGAAGGAAATAAGTTGCAGACAATAAAAGATCAAGAAAAAAATCTTATTTGAACCAATTCCACTTCCCAGAAGAAAAAAATAAAATATATTCATTGTTTTACTTCTCATTATTACAAATGAGATTTCAAGGAGATAATAGAAACGAAATACATGAATAAAAAGGTCCTTCATAATGTACTATTTTCACATGAAGGCATGTCAACTAAGTCTTGTCTCATCCAAAACCAGTAGCAGAAAAAAAAAAAAAATAACAAACAAAAAGAAAAAAGGTCAAGTTTAATAAATATATTACTTTTAGAAGTGGACTTTTCTTTCAGTACAAATTCACTTAGAATATCTGCTGCTGTCCAGTGTATCTCTAGGCATCAGGATCAAATTTACCAAAGAACAAGATCAATTTGATGACTGGATTATAATCAATTATAACTACTATTGCTTGTTACTCTTGTCATCAAAGCCCAGAATTCTTATGATTTAATCAGTCAGTCACTAGATATTGTGTGTATGTGTGTGTGTGTTTGTGTATGTCTGTGTGTGTGTGTGTTTGCGTATGTCTGTGTGTGTGTGTGTGTTTGTGTATGTCTGTGTGTGTGTGTGTGTGTGTGTGTGTGTGTGTGTGTGTGTGTGTGTGTGTGTGTGTGTGTGTATATATATATATATATATATATATATACTTATGTAGTAATGTGAGTGATTAACATACCTGGATGAATGGTTTACCGCAGCATTATCTGATGTAGAATTCAATACACAATATAGAGTAGATACATGTATTTTTTTTATATTATAAAGGGTGACAGTAATAAATTTTGCCAAGCAGCTAGGAAACTCCTCTGAGAAGTAACTGTCACCCATTATGATATAAAAATCATCACCCACACACACACACACACACAAAGTTGTGTATTGAATCTAGTAGAGTAGGTTTGAGAAATAAATGCGAACATTTTTTGAAGGACAGTTGGGAAATGTTTACAGAGAAAAAGACTGGAGCTTAGAGGAAGATTAGCTGTGTAACACTAAATGTGAACGGAATGTAAGAGGTTATGGTGACCCTGAGAGGTACAAGAAATCAAAAGAGGAAAAAAAAAATAGAAGTAGGGAAGGAATGAGAATGAAGGAGACAGCTTGAGAGATATGACGGTGGGCTAAACGAGATAAAAATTGATAAATTTAAAAGATAGAGAGAGGAGGTATGATAAATTATACCTGCTCTCCTTTAGCTGGTTATTGAATTTATAATACAAATAACAGTGGAATACATATATATAAATATATATATATATCTTTGCAATAACAATCATTATATACAGTTTGCACACTGTAGTTGCAGATTGCATACAGTTGGCATTACAGCGAAATTTTCAGAATTTTTTTTTTTTAGCCTGCTTAATTGGCATTTATGATCAGATTCAAGCTAATGCAAGCTTAACGTGTCATTGAACCATTGTATCTATGTCTATGAATTTTTGTTAAAGATTGAAACATTAAGCTAAGGACTAATTAACATAATTTAATTTACTAACATTATATACATCTTTCATTAACCTCATTGTTTTAATTGTTATTATTTCTTTCTACTTACTATAGGCACAAGGTATGAAATTTTGGGGACGGTGTTAGTCAATTACATGGCCCCAGTGCTCAACTGTTACTTACTTTATTGACCCCAAAAGGATGAAATGCAAAGCTGACCATGGTGGAATATGAACTCTGAAACATAAAGCTGGAAGAAATACCACTAAACATTTTGTCCAGTGTGATAATGATTCTGCCAGCTCACTGTTTTTAGTATTGTAATTATTAATTATTATTCTTATTCAATAGAAAATACTTAAATAATATATCACTGACTTTCAGTCCTGTTAAACTAAGCAATAACTTTTAAACTGTGTTTGAATGAAATTTCCGATTGCTGTTTCATTTATTCATCTATTTGTATATTTTTTTCTTTCAATCTTCCTTCTATATTTGAAATTTATTTTTTCCATAGGTACCAATGACCAAGATCAGATGCTTTCACCTTCACTGTTGATCAAATGTTCCAACATATTATGAGTGAACTGTAAACGTTCCTTTAGCTCTGGTTGGCAGCTGTTCTTCATGATAGAAACTACACTGTATGTGTGAGCAAGCCGTCTTTTGTCAATGTAAGTGACGAAGTAGTTGTTCTGATTGCAACTAATAATAATCTTGGTGTGGTCACTCAAAACATTAACCTGAAATGAAACAAAAGAAAAAGTTGAAACAATTCTTCCATCTCTATACACTGGTTATTCATTATAACATTTGATAAAAGATTGAACAGATTTAAACCTCAAGATGTGGCCAAACTAATTATGAACTAATAGGGAAACCCCTTTGTGATTGCCCAATCTGATAGAAAAAGCAGCCAAATCTTCCTGTAAACACTCTATATTGTTTTTAGAATCATTTGTGAGCTTTGGTCCAACCTACCACATTCCACCATCTCTTACCAACATGAGAGCCACATGTTCCACTTTGTGACACAAATCTCTCACCCATTATCTACAGTATATCTTTGCTATCTTGGTTACATACTACTCCAACTTCACTCTGTAAAGTGGTGAGGAGAGTGTATTTTCTTCTCACTTCACATGTGGATATTTTCAAGAGAAACTTCCACTTACTTTGGCTCCTTCTAAATCCATCTATTCTCCAAACTTCTCTAACCACCAATAGTTATTCCACTACCTCACAGTTTGCACTGAATACATTTCACATCACCACTCTCTGTAGTCATTGACTGGTCTCAATGACTAATATCCACAACTCCTCTCAGTTCCCATGCTACTACCACATAAACATTACTCATACAGAAGCCATATCTTTTGTCATTCTGAACTCTCTACAATAATTCGTATCATTAGACACTCATATCCCTTACCTATGGCCAGAGAAGGGGTGCGATGTTTTGGCACAGCTGTTTGGGTGCTGCTTATTTGGCATCACTGAGTCATTTTGATGTTTCTCTCATTCTTCCCCAACCTCTGTCTTTCTATTTATGTATATGAGCATCTAGTTATGTTAGTATTTATATGTAAGGTCCCACTTTCTCTTTCTCTCTCTCACCCTCTCTCTATGTGTATATGTATATTTCTATGCAGACATGTGTGCCTCTAGTGCCAAAATGCACTGTCACCAAAACAGGTTGAATGCCCAATCATCTCATTCTGATCCATTGACAATTTTGATCTCTTCTTTGACTACACACAAATGAAAGTCAAACAACTGATTGGCAAAGGCCCAATCCTCTAACACAATACAATCTGTAATTCACATACATGCTGCATTCTCTCCTCACTCTAGCCATTTTATCATTAATACAATGGCTTCCTCTCCTCTGAACTAGTTATTTATACATATTACCTTCACCTTTTGACCTTTTGTCATTAGGTCTATACTAACCACTTTATCCAACTCACCCCTACCTGTAGATCGTCCCCCATCATTATCATATTTTCTCTACAGCCATCAACTTACAAATGTTCAAGCTAAATCTAACTTTTTCGCATTCAAATGTAAACTTATTTATTCACATTGTTTTGAATCAATCACACATTATCTTGTAGCTAAGGGATTTCAATGAAGTGATTGTTTAGTTTTAGAATGATATTGTAGGGTAGGTGTGAGAAGCTGGCTGGCCATTTTGAACATAAAACAGTTATCACTAGTTTCTATGTTAAAGGGTTAAAACTCAGCATCAGTTTTAC
>NC_068990.1:45829540-45834256 GCF_001194135.2 Octopus bimaculoides
CCCCCCGAAAATGGGGTTTTATTGTAATGAGAAACCAGAGAGACATTTTAATGCAAAGGAGAAGAAAGAGTCTTATTTATAGTCTGAATTTAGGTTAAGACAGTATTCTGGAGTTCAATGTCACCTGGACAACAAGAGTTCTAACAAAATGAGACATTTTTCAGGTATAATGTTTCATACTAATGGGTTTTTTTTATGATTCAATAGATCTTGAGTTTTTTAAAAATAACATTTGGAAAACACGAGACAGAAACCTGACAATTCTGAATAAAAACAAAACAAAATAGCAATGTTTTTTTTGTGTGTATGTAAAGAAGGATGACTAAAGAGATAATGAGAGCAGGTATTTCATGATATATTTGAGCAGTACACAGAATTATATATACTTTAGTTCACTTGCCAGTCAATTGTTGTTGATATTTAACCTCAGTTCATTCTAGTTGAGGTCATTCTATGATCAAAAGTGGTTTGGCCTTGAACATTCTTGTATTTGTTTTTTCTTTAGACTGTAAATCTAAGACTACATTATGCAATATGTCCTTCCATTTTTTTAAGTTACTTAGGTGTGATATGAGGGAAATTTGGCTGCTATTTCAAGCAAACTGAGCAACCAAATAGAGACGTCTTCACTGTCTCATATAACCCTGTAACTTTTAAAATATTCTACCTCTTCTATGTTCAAACCAGCCAGAGTCAGCCTATAACACCAACCCTACAATGCCATTCTAAAAATAAGTAATTGCATCATTAACATCACAAAGCTAATTAACATCATGAAGATAATGCATGATTAATTCAAAATAATAAGGATAAATAAGCATTACATTTGACAGAGTAATCTGAATGCTAATTAAAGGTGTAATTTGTGTGAGTCATTAACTGTCAGGAGGGAAGTCCTGTCTATAAGGGCTAATAGAATTGCCTTCCCTTCTTTAAGGACACAGTCAATTTAACCACCTCCACCCAGTACCAGACTCAAAGTGAATGAAAAGAAGCAAAGTCAGCTATTATGTGATTTGAACCCAGAATGATAACAGACATAACTACATTATGCAATAATGTAGTCATTACTCTTTGTGCTCTGCTGGCACTACCATCTGTCATATTTATAATAAGAGACTGTAACATGGTTTCAATTACCATTTAAAGAAATTTCAATTTATAGAGCATCACTACTCTTGAGAAAGGTATGAACATCACACAACTTGTCTTTTATGAATACGCATCCTTGTACCTTAAGTAACATAAATAATTCTTGCTACTATAGGCACAAGGCCTGAAATTTTGGAGGTGGAGCAAGTTGATTACATCGAGTGCTCAATTGGTACTTACTTACTTACCCAGTGCTCAATTGGTACTTATTTTACTGATTCCAAAAGACAAAAGACAAAGTCAACTTCAGTATGTAAAGCTGGAAGAAATGCTATAAGCATTCTTTCCAATGCTCTAACAATTCTGCCAGCTCATCCCCTTAAGTAACGTTAAGGCTTATATGGAAAGCAAAATACCTCAGCTAGCTTAAGAATAAAATACCAAAAAGGGATTATGAGATTGCTGGTGCATATCTTCAAGCCCAAATGGATAATAATGCTGGGATTTGAAATACATGAAGAATTTGAAGCCATTTAGAGTGGACATCAGCCTGTCAAAGGTAATATTTTCGAGTGAGCGAGTGAGTGAGAGAAGAATATTTATTTTTCAACCTGGAAGGATGAAGAGTGAAGTTGACTTTGGTGGAAAGTGCAGATATGCAGAACGAATATTGCAGGGTGTTCTAACCTAAGCTCTCATGACTCTGCTAATTTGCTTTGCATACAAATACATATGTGTGTGTGTGTGTGTGTGTGTGTGTGTGTGTATATATATATATATATATATTTACAGAGAGAGAGAGAGAGAGAGAGAGAGAGAGATGACCAATAGCATAGGGAATGTGGAAGAGAGTAGACTGTCCAAATAGGCAAGGGATACATATGCAGCCATACCATCAATTAGGGAGCACAACATGGTCACAAGACCTGCTAGAATACAGCTTACTATCTTAAAACAACAACAACAACAACTACAAAAAAATGGAAGGATACTTTGGATAAAAGTAATCCTAGATACACTATGTTGAAAAAGAAAACACAAGATGGTAATTGTTGGATTACAATGATTAAAAGCTAGCTCAATCTGAGTTTACCAGAGACTAAACAACAACAATGACCTATTTAAATCAGGAACCATCACATTCTCGAGTGGTTATCCAGCTGGTTATCTAGTAACTTACCACTCCACCTAGTTATCCAGTATCCTACCATTCTAGTTAGTTATCTAATACCCTATCATCTCAGCTGGTTATCCGGCACCCTACCCACCTCAGCTGTCCTTAGTAGCAATACATAAAAGAATATGTGAAAAATTACAAGATTACTTACTTGTAGGGTGCCATTGCTGAGATACATAAGGATAGCTCTGGGAGTACGAAACCATTTCTTCAGATATAAACCAGCCATTGGTGAATCAGTTAACACTGAATAATCAGTGAATTCTCCTCCCTGAAAGTTAACATTTAATTTGTTTTAATCAAATAGTAATCATTGTCATTATTTAATATCCTCTTTTCTGTGCTTGCATGAGTAAGACAGAATTTGTTGAAGCAGATTTTATGCAACTGGATGCCTTTCCTCTCACCAGCCCTCACTTGTTTTCAAGCAAAGTAATGTTTTCACATGGCCAGACATGCTTTTTTCTGGGAAGTCTAGAAATGAACAACCTCCCTTGTGTGATGATGGCTCTTGTTTTCAACCATCTTGTGATGCTTAGACAAGGGTACACACACACACCTTTTTTTTTGTGTGTTAACAAAGATACCTTTGGTTTCATATCGAGAATTCTCAGTGGTTATCAAACCTGCCACAGGGCACATCTCCAATGGTAGCCTTGTTAACTCACAAATAAAGAATATTTATCCATCAATGCAGGGTTGAGCACTCATTCTCACTGTTCGATATTAGTGTGTATGTATGTACATATATACATACATATACGATGGTTTTTTTCCAGATGACAAGAGAAAATACACCATGGTGGTGTGAAGTGGTTGGTGAGAGGAAAAGCATCTAACTGTAAAAACAATGCCAATAAAACACGGCCTATTTAACAATAAAGATTAGTTGTGAGTATTACATGAGGAAGGACTGAGACAAGTGGTGAGATGTTGTTCTGGACAGGTCTGCCCAACCTACCATGCCATCATAGAGAAATGGGTGTAAGATAACAATATTAGTTATGATAATGATGAGGTGTCTTATCTTCTATCTTTTACTTGTTTCACTCATTTGGACTGTGGCACTGTCTTGAAGAGTTTTAGTTGAACAAATCAATCCAAGTACTTACTCTTGTTTTATTTTTAAGACTGATACTTATCATATTGGTCTCTTTTGCCAAATCACTAAGAAGGACATAAACAAACTAACACTGATTGTCAAGTAGTGGTAGGGGACAAACACACACATGCACACACAATGGATTCTTTGAGTTTCCATCTAGCAAATCCACTCACAAGACTTTGGTCAGCCTAAGGCTATAGTAGAAGACATTTACTTGCTCAGGCTGCCACGTAGAGGGGCTGAATCTGAAACCATGTGATTGGGAAGCAAGCTTTGTACCACACAGCCATGCTTGTGCCTATAAGCATTTTATTTTTTTTGTGGTGACTGAAAAAATTGACAGTAGATGTGAGGAAACATGAAGAATTATGTGACCAAAGATAGTGTGAGCTGTGTGGCAATACCTTGGGCAAGTGTCTTCTTCTGTAGCCTTGGGTTGATCAATGCCTTGTGAGTGAACTTCGTTGATGAAAATTGTGAGGAAGCTTGTTTTGTGTATATGTTGGTTTGTTTGCGCCCCCCCCCCCATAACTTAGCAATTCAGCAAAAGAGACTGATAGAATAAGTACCAGACTTAAAAAATAAGTGTCTCACCATAGCCACAGTCCAGTGACTGGAACAAGTAAAAGACCAAAGATAAATAAAAGTAAAAGATGAGCATGTGATAGAATGTTTAGTCAAATGACAGATGACACTTACCTTGATGAGATATTCATCCATGTAACGAGCAAAGAGTAAAAGGAGCTTTTTCTTCTTTTCTAGCTTTGGAGGGACACAGTCAATTGGATACCTTGACTCTTTGCCTGTCACATCATTATACTGTATTAACCTGCAAACAGTGATAGAGAGGTGTTAAGAAAAAAATCACATCTTTATTTACATCATCATCATTTTAGCAACAACTTTTCCATGCTTGCATGGGTCTGACAAAATCTATTGAGGTAGATTTTCTATGGCTGTATACCTTTGCTGCTGTTGACCCTAATCTGATTCCCCAGTAATGTTTCTCCCATGGCCGAACATATTTTGCAGAATACACTTTACTCTTTTACTTGTTTCAGTCATTTGACTGCGGCCATGACGGAGCACCGCCTTTAGTCGAGCAAATCGACCCCAGGACTTATTCTTTGTAAGCCTAGTACTTATTCTATCGATCTCTCTTGGCGAACTGCTAAGTTACGGGGGACGTAAACACACCAGCATCGGTTGTCAAGCGATGTTGGGGGACAAACACAGACACATACATATATATATATATATATATATACATATATACGACAGGCTTCTTTCAGTTTCCGTCTACCAAATCCACTCACAAGGCTTTGGTCGGCCTGAGGCTATA
>NC_068990.1:45834528-45836013 GCF_001194135.2 Octopus bimaculoides
CTATCAGTACCAGATTTAGTCCCATGAAACGTAAGGCATTGATAAATGCATAAAAAAGTATCAGTTGGGGCTTTCTACAATCTCAGCTGTCTCTACAACTAAGCGAGAACAGACCAACAATGAAGCCTTTATGTGATCATTCAACATGCTAGAAATAACTGCCAGATTTCCTTTAAACCACACCCTACCATCCTGAAGCATACAAAAATCACCAAAGAATTATAAAAAACGTCTAGTTTCGTTTGGCTATTGTGAAATATATGACAGAATGGAGAACAGACAGAAATTTAATGTGAATTTAATATGAGAATAATTTTCCCAGTTCCCAGATAAACTTTTAAATGAACGAGGCTGGGGAAGATGGAAAAAATATTGTGCATTGCTATCATTATTTGGTTTCTAACACTACAACAATGTCCACACATTTTGGAGATTATACAAAGGCGAAACATGTCGCCCCCTCAAAATAAGGGTAGAAGAACATCGCAAAGCTGTGACACGAGGAGATATTGATAAATCGTTAAACGATGATGATGATGATGATCAACATCATCATCATCATCGTTGTTTAACGTCCGCTTTCCATGCTAGCATGGGTTGGATGATTTGACTGAGGACTGGTGAACCAGGTGGCTACACCAGGCTCCAATCTGATTTGGCAGAGTTTTTACAGTTGGATGCCCTTCCTAATGCCAACCACTCCGAGAGTGTAGTGGGTGCATTTACGTGCCACCAGCACAAAGGCCAGTCAGGTGGTACTGGCAATGGCCACGCTCGAAATGGTGTATTTTACGTGATACACACACATCTGATGGGCTTCTTTCAGTTTCTGTCAACCAAATCCACTCACAAGGCTTTGGCAGGCCTGAGGCTATAGTAGAAGACACTAACCCAAGGTGCCTGACAATGGGACTGAACCTGGAATCATGTGGTTTAGGAAGAAAGCTTTTTACCACAAAGCCACTCCTATGCCTATTGAAAATAAGTCATATTCATTTACAACAATCGTGTAATGCTACAAACACTCTCTCATTCTCTCTCTCTCACACACACACACACACACACTTCTTTTAGTTTCCATTTACAAATTCATTCACAAGGCTTTGGTTGTCCTGGGGTTATAATAGAAGACACTTGCCTAAGGTGCATGAAACTAGACTGCTATCAGTACCAGATTTAATCCCATGAAACGTAAGGCATTGATAAATGCATAAAAAAGTATCAGTTGGGGCTTTCTACAATCTCAGCTGTCTCTACAACTAAGCGAGAATAGACCAACAATGAAGCTTTTATGTGATCATTCAACATGCTAGAAATAACTGCCAGATTTCCTTTAAACCACACCCTACCATCCTGAAGCATACAAAGATCACCAAAGAATTATAAAAAACACTAGTTTCGTTTGGCTATTGTGAAATATATGACAGAATGGAGAACAGACAGAAATTTAATGTGGATTTAATATGAGAATAATTTTCCCAGTTC
>NC_068990.1:45836023-45837090 GCF_001194135.2 Octopus bimaculoides
TGCTACAAACACTCTCTCATTCTCTCTCTCTCACACACACACACACACACACTTCTTTTAGTTTCCATTTACAAATTCATTCACAAGGCTTTGGTTGTCCTGGGGTTATAATAGAAGACACTTGCCTAAGGTGCATGAAACTAGACTGCTATCAGTACCAGATTTAATCCCATGAAACGTAAGGCATTGATAAATGCATAAAAAAGTATCAGTTGGGGCTTTCTACAATCTCAGCTGTCTCTACAACTAAGCGAGAATAGACCAACAATGAAGCTTTTATGTGATCATTCAACATGCTAGAAATAACTGCCAGATTTCCTTTAAACCACACCCTACCATCCTGAAGCATACAAAGATCACCAAAGAATTATAAAAAACACTAGTTTCGTTTGGCTATTGTGAAATATATGACAGAATGGAGAACAGACAGAAATTTAATGTGGATTTAATATGAGAATAATTTTCCCAGTTCCCAGATAAACTTTTAAATGAACGAGGCTGGGGAAGATGGAAAAAATATTGTGCATTATTATCATTATTTGGTTTCTAACACTACAACAATGTCCACACATTTTGGAGAAGAGGAAAAGCTCATTAGATTGATTGCACTCCACCCAGTGCTAGACTAGACTGGAATTTATTTTCTCTACTCAAGAAAGACATGAGACAAACTGTTGTCATCGATGCCATTGTCATTATCATTGTTGACACCTCGCCTAGTTTAGAATAGAGGCAGCTGATGAAGGAAAAGTTCCATATGTGGCTTGTCTGTTTTCCTATGTGTTCATTCTGTTGTCAGTAAAAAAAGTTTGTTTTTTGTGCTTTGTTTATGTTCCCGTTCCTTTTTTGTCCACGTGTTTTTGATGTCCTGTACCTGGATATGCATCTATATATACATGTAGATGAAGGTATGTACATATATGTATGTATATATGCATATGCTCACATATCATTTGTATTATTATTATTATTATTATATATATATATATATATATATATATATATATACACACACATATAATACATATATATAATACATATTTCATTCTTGTATATATATATATATA
>NC_068990.1:45837858-45842586 GCF_001194135.2 Octopus bimaculoides
AACTGGCACTTAAAATCTCAAGTTTTTTAATAGACATTTTGTCTTTGGGTTTCTTTTAATAAAAATTTCGATTGACTACATAAAGCTGAAGTATTTTATGTAAGCAGATAGAATCTTTAGTTTGAACAAGTTTTAACAGCAGAAGGGGGAGGGGGTAATGGGCCACACTCACAAGAACAAATGGCGTGCTCAGCTGTGCCCCACAGTCATGGTTGTGATGGCGTTGCCATGGGAAATGGCCTGTATTTTACTTTTCTTAATCGTTCAATATGATCTCAAAATATCCTCCTCATCATCATCAAGCCCTGGACCCTGGACATATATATATAGCAACATTCTGAACACTTACTGATCAGAACCCGCATATATATATATATATATATAGTGAAGATGCATGGCTCAGTGGTTAGTGCGTTGGGCTCACAATCATGAGGCAGGAGTTTGATTCCTGGACCAGGTCATGGTGCTTTGTTCTTAAGCAAAACACTTTATTTCACATTGCTCCAGTTCACTTAACTGTAGAAATGAGTTGCGATGTCACTGGTGCCAAGCTGTATCAGCCTTTGCTTGGATAACACCACCAATGTTATTCAAGAGAAACCCTTGGATAACATCGGTGGCATGGAGAGGTGAGGCTGGTATGCATGGGTAACTGCTGGCCTTTCATAAACAACCTTGCCCGGACTTATGCCTTGGAGGGGAACTTTTTAGGTGCAATCCCATGGTCATTCACGACTGAAGGGGTCTTTACCCTTTAACCTTTATATATATATGTGTTTGTGTGTGTGTGTATGTGTGTGTGTGTGGTGTGTGTGTGTATACATATATATCATCATCATATAAAAAGACTATAGTATTACTTTTCCCACCCATTTCATAACAACTTGTCTGACATGTTCAACTTAATAACAAAGGAAAAAATATTTCTGACATTAGTCATAATGCCATATTTTAGTATCTATTTTTACTGATCTCTCACTTGGTTATCTATATTTAGTATGTTGAATTTCTTTATTTACATCTTGTACACAAAGCTTTAAGGTTTTAACTGCCAGCTTTTTTCATTCATATTTTTAAAATTTTCTTTTCCCTATTTGAACATCAACAAATATTTTAGTATCTATTTTTACAGAATTCTCACTTGTTAAATACTTCTTTTCTTATTACACCTAGATTTGAAGGTGGCAACCTGGCAGGATTGTTAGCATGGTGGATGAAATGCTTAGTGGTATTTCACTCGTTGCTACCTTCTGAGTTCAAATTCTACTGAGGTAGACTTTACCTTTCATCCTTTCGTGGTCGATAAAATAAGTACCAGTTGAACACTGGGGTCGATGTAACCAACTTATCCTCCCCCAACCCAAATTGCTACCCTTGTGGCAAAATTTGAAACCATGATTACACGTAGACTTAAGGCAGCAAGCTGGCAGAATTGTTAGCATACTGGGCAAAATGATAAGCGGCATTTCGCCAGTCTTTACATTCTGAGTTCAAATTCTGCCAAGATCCGTTTTGCCTTTCATCCTTTCAAGGTCAATAAAATAAGTACATGTCAAGCACTGGGCTTCATGTGATTGACTAGCACCCTCTACTAAAATTTCAGGCCTTGTGCCTATAGTAGAAAGGATTATTACACCTAGACTTAAGGTAGTAAGCTCACAGAATCATTAAGCATACCAAAGAAAATGCTTCGTGACATTTCATCTGTCTTTATATTCTGAGTTCAAGTTCTACCAAAGTCGACCTATCCCCTTATTCTTTAGGGGTCAATGAAATAAGTGCCAGTTAAGCACTAGGGTTGATGTAATTGACTAACCACTTTACTTCAAATTTCAAGCCTTGTGCCTCTAGTAGAAAGAATTATTATGGCCTGATTCAAGATTTGTATCTGGTTGTATTAGTTTTAAATGTTCTTTGTTTTTCTTTCAATCAGAAAGTCTTCAACTAAATCACAACTTTACTCAAGTTACTTTATTTTCCATGATTCTGTTTCGGAAAATATATTTAATTATGCAGCGTGTTGAAGTTTTTCTATATTGCAGTACTGACAAGGTTCTGATGCGAGCAGATTCACTACATTGTGTCCCTTCCAGGTCAGCTCTGCTTGAACAGTCCTAATTCATGCAGATGTTACGCAATAAGGGATTACATTTAATATTCTATAATCAGAGGATTACTTAAATTTTCTCTCAGACAGCTCGGTATAGCTGGCACATTATGTTCAACAGCATGGCTGTGTGATAAGAAGTTTGCTTCCCAGCTACATGGTTTCAGATTCAGTCCCACTCTATGGCACCTTGGGCAAGTATCTTCTACTATAGCCCTGTTTTATATATATATGTGTGTGTGTTTCTTTGACTTAGCATTGCATGATAGTCATAAACAAATGTCATCATCATGCAAGTGGTGTCCTTCATTTCCAATCTTCTGCGAAAACCTGTCTGGTCATGGGGAAATGTTACCTTACTTGGAACCAGATGAGGGTTAACAAGAGGAAAGATGTAGAAAATGTGTCTCAACAAATGCTGTTTGACTCATGCAAGCATAGAAAAGTGGACATTAAAAAATGATGATGATGATAATGATGATGATGATGATCCTGAGTTCAATTCTTGAAAAGTTTTTATTCTTTCCTAGATTGATTAAGTAAAACTAATGATAGATAATGATTAAGTTTAATTGATAACCAGTACTACCCCGAAGATAACTTTTCTTCTCAAACACAGAGTTTTGTGCCAATGAAATAAATATTTCCTTCTTACATGCCACAGGTATGGCTGCTAGGTTAAAAAAATTCGCTTTGCAACAAAGTGTTTTGGTTTGATTCCACTGTGTAGCACCTTGGGCAAGTCTCTTCTCCCATAACTCCAAGCTGGCCAAAGTCTTCTGAGTTGACTACCACTAAATGTTTGATGAGTTCTCAAAATGCCAGATGTCCACTTGAGCAGAGGTTGGTGTTGCTACGTAAAAACAACAGCAACAGCAGCAAATTTGTATAATAGATTGAACCTCCAGAATGGTTGCTTGGCTTGCTTGAAGTAACAAGCAAATCAGCCTTAATTCACATCCCACTGTTTTACAAAAGGAAGGAAACACTATCTAAAGATGGTATGGTGACAGCCAATGTTCAATGAAGTTTGACCAGTGGCTAAACTGTAACAACAGTACTCCCATCAACCCCACTGCCGTCATGAACAACAGCAGCAATAACAACTACCAATTAATGAATGCTATTACTCCACTCAGAATAAAGATAACACCATACAGTAACATCAAACCATGAGGTTAAACTTAAAGCAAAGTGGGATGATATATTGGTTTCAAATTTTGATGCAGGGCCAGCAATCCTGGGAGAGAGGTTAAGTTGATTACATTGACCCCAGGGCCCAACTGGAACTTATTTTATTGAGCCTGAAAGGATGGAAGGCAACGGCTACTATTTTTAGCAAACTGAATGTATATAGATGTAGCTCTTTCATGAGAAAGAAGGTTAGCTGTTGTACAAGCAACACATCCGTATAAGACACATACACATAAGTGTTACAGAAGTTAATGACCAAAGTGTCAAGCTATATATGTCTCAAAGAAGAATTACAAGAAGAATGAATTTATCTTATTTTAAAATAACAATTAATATGATGAAAATGATTACATTTTATCTCGCACTTGTCTTAACAATGAAATTTCCCACACAATGATGATGTCGATAAAAAGGAAAAAAGAAGCCCTCTAACTGTTATCATTAAAACTATGAAGCCCTCTAACTAAAACTATTTGCAAGTAAATTGTCTCATTTACTGTTATGAAATAAATGAAAGAAATTCCCATTTTTTAAAATCTTTTACAATGAGATCTGCTGTTTATTTTAATAAAAAATTTTTTTTTTTACTAAACATTTAAATATAATGAATGTAATTACCTTTGGTCTGGTGCAATGACAATTCGTGAAGTGTCATTGAAAAACACTCCAATAGAATTGTCAGATAGCTGGAAGCCGAAACCATATTTATTCGTGTAGTCCACCCACTTGGTAACCCAAACTACATCCTGAGAGTTCAGATGAATTGAAGAGATATGATCCTCTGATATTGTTTCTGCAGAAGAAATTACAGTAAACACTTACTTCAAGTTGATTCATTAAAAAAAAAAGTACAGAAATGAAAAATGCCCACACAATTCCAAGAGACAAATCATTGGTCCACTGTATATCTGATGGTGAGAGTGAATAGAAAATTTTCTAACTCAGCAGAGTAAATATCACACAAGATATTTTTATAGAGAATCTTCTACATTTCAGCTTTCTTCTGAATGTTTCCATCATTTGCCAAAGAAAGATATATGTATAGATACATATATAGAGTGTACAAGACATTTTGGCATTGCTGATTTGACAATGATTTATTTCACATCAGATATTTTAATGTTTCTCTCATTCTCTCTTTCCCTCCCTCTCCTTTTCATTTTGAACTTGAAGTAGAGAGACATGCTGTTAAATTATTGTTTGGTTCAATAAACAAAGTCAGTCTGTGTTTCACATATATATCACATTGTGCTCTTTTGAGTGTGAATTTACCTTTGTGAAGGGTCTCATCAGTCTTCATAAAACAAAAATAATAATAATAATAATAATAATAATAATAATAATAATAATAATAATAATAATAATAATAATAATAATAATAAACTACAGACAGTACACGGCTTTACCAAGGAAATAGATATGAAATT
>NC_068990.1:45844772-45851953 GCF_001194135.2 Octopus bimaculoides
TTCCTATCATAGTAGGTGCCTTAGGTATAATAGAAAAATATTCAGACAAATACATAACAAAAACACCAGGACTCACAAATATATATAACATACAGAAAATTGCACTACTGGGCACTGCACACATCCTACGCAAAACACTTTCAATACAGTAAGCATAAGAGCACCACAGCAAACCACAGCACATACCCAAGGCACACAGAGCTGCGCTCGGTAGTGAAGTGAAAGCACGTTATAAAAATAAAACTACTGAACAATAGTAATAATAATAATAATAATAATAATTCTTTCATATTTTGGCAAAAAGCCAGCAAGTTTAGGGGAAGGGCAAGTAAATTACATCAACACCAGTGCTCAACTGTTACTTTTTATTGACCCTGAAAGGATGAAAGGCAAAGTTGACCATGACAGCATCTGAACTCAGAACGTAAAGATGCCAGAAATGCTGCTAAACATTTTGTCCAGCATGCTAATGATTCTGCCAGCTTGCTGCTGCAGCATGCAGCAGCAGCAGCAACAGCAACGACAACAATAACAATCCTTTCTACTAAAGGCACAAGTTGTGGCGACATGATCAGGTAGAAAAAGTGTTACATTGGAAACTGTGCAAAAAGTGGGGGTTAGAGAGAGGCAAGACGTGGTATGAGCACAAACCGTAGAGAGTGACGGAGTGGGAGACTAGCGAAATCCTCTGGGATTTCCCAATCCAAACAGATCAGGTGCTAGAGCATAACAGACTGGACTTAGTAGTGATTGACAAGATGCACCAAATGTGCTATATAGTTGATGTTTCGTGCTCCTTTGACCATGAATAGTCAAGAAGGAAGGCATAAAGATAAAGAGATACAATCCCCTTAAGCATGAAATGGTCCGACTATAGAGAATGAAGAAGGTGAAGATAGTGCCAATTATTGTTGGAACCTTAGGGACAGTATCAGAAGGCATCAAGAGGAATATAAAGGAAATTGGAATAGAGTGCCCAGTAGAACTGTTACAAAAGGTTTGCCTCCCTGGCATGGCCAGAATAATCAGGAAAGTATTAGATAGCTGAAAAGAATGCATAGCATGGCTGCAGGTAGCAAGCCCGCTATACATGCAAGATTCCAGGAGTTCCAATAAAGCTGTGATAAAAAGAAATAATAATAGTAGTAGTAGTAGTAGTAGTAGTAGTAGTAGTAGTAGTAGTAGTAGTAGTAGTAATAATAATTATAATATTGTCTTTTAGGGACAGCAAGGCTTATCAGGAGGGCTCTAAGCATTTGAAAGACTGCCGAAAACTTGTGGATACCTAAGGTTACGGCTAGTAGCCCACTAGCCACATAATTCCTACTAGGAATAAGACCAAACCCGAGCCAAACCAAAATAATGATAATAATGATAATCCTTTCTACTATAGGCACAAGGCCTGAAGTATATTTGATTAAATCAGCCTCAGTACTTGAATGATACTTTTTTTTATCAACCTTAAAAGGGTGAAAGGCAAAATGAAGCTCAGCAGAATTTGAACTCAGAATGTAAAAAGCTACAAGGAAAATAATAATAATAAATCAAAAATAAATAAATAAACAAACAAACTATTCACCTTTGATGGGACTTTCAATGCAACTTTCTAAGACTTCTAATAAAACTGTTGCATTCAAACTGAAGGATGAGAGATCTGAAAGAAAAAAAATAGAAAAACACTATTTAGGGATTACTTTTCATTGAGTAAGAGTCAATTTTTGCTGAAATGCAAAGTAGTTGATAGAATTGAATAAAATATGTTACTGAAAGTCTTATCTTACTGACCCCAGGATAATGGAAATCTGAACTGAATATTTTGAAACATTTATTGCAGCCTTGTGGTGCAGGTATGGCTGTGTGGTTAAGCAGTTAGCTTCCCAACTACATGGTTTTGGGTTTAGTCCCACTGTGTGACACCTTAGGCAAGTATCTTCTACCATCACCTTGGACTGATTCAGTATCCATGCTTGCTTAGGTCAGACAGAACTTTTTGAGGCAGTTTTTCTACAGCTGAATGCCTTTTTTGTTGCCAAACCTTACCTGTTTCCAAGCAAGGTAATGTTTCCCCATGGCCAGGTACGTTTTTCCTGGAAGACTGGAAATAATTGCCATTACTTTTATAATGGAGATGCTGAAGAAAATCTGCCTCAACAAATTCCATCTGACCATGGTAGCATGAAAAAGTGGGTCTTAAATGATGATGGTGGTAGTTGTGATGATGGTGATGGAGGTGGTGATGATGGTGGTGGTGATGATGATGGTGATGGTAGTGGCGATGATAGTGGTGGTAGTGGTGACGATGATGATTCCCCATGGATTTTGGACAAGTTTTAAAAGCTTTCAAACCATCTTACTTGTATCGAATATGGCAGTTTGTCTGCTTCCTTTTTTTTGAAATCCTGACACCCATCCCACCTAAAAATCCCCTGATTTAATTTAAGGCCAACATCCACCAGAACCACTGCTACTGATAAAATAAACTACACAAACATGTGTTTGGGTTGATTTAAATTCAACACATTCCTTTCCAAAACAAATTTGAAACATTGTACTAATTCAAGAAGCCAAGAATTAAAACTCAAGTTAAAAGTAATTAGAAAAGATTTTCTCAAGTCATTTCATTCAATCTGAAATTGCCATTAAAAGGATTTTTTTTCTCAAAGTTTAGTAAATCTATAAACATGAATTACTCTTTGTTCTTGAGCTGATGAGCCTAAATATAAAGAGACTGAGTCTGCATAGCCTTTTGATTGATTCGTCCACATTACTCCATAATGAGCACACGGCCAGTTTCCCAGTTTCTCTAGGAGGTATATACAAATACCTCCCTGGATGGGACGCTGGTCTGTCGTAGGATTACTCATTTTTATGAGGTGAGTGGACTAGAGCAGCATAAAATGAAGTATTTTACTCGAGAACACCATACATCGCCTGGTTAGAAATTGATGCTACAATCTTACGATCATGAGTCCAACACCTCAATGGCTAAGCCATGTGCCTTATGAAACCCTGCAAAATTGTGGAAGTGTGTGTGTGGATGCATGCATGTGTATGTATGTATGTGTGTTTATGTGTATGTATGTGTGTGTGTGTGCGTGTGTGTGTGTGTGTGTGTGTGTGTGAGTGTAATCGTTATTATCTTCGTTTTAATGTCAAACTTTTCCATGCTTGCCTGCGTTAGATGAAACTTGTTGATGCAGATTTTCTATGGCCAGATAACCTTTCTGTTATCAACCCTCACTTGTTGCCAAGTAAGGTAATATTTCTCCATGACTAGACATGTTTCCACAGAATATTGGACATGAAGGATACTACTTGCATGATAGTGACATTTGTTTAGAACTATTACACAAAGTTAATGCAAGGAGACACTGCACATATATTCATGCACGCACACACATATGTGATAGGCTTCTTTAAATTTCTGTCTACCAAATCCACTCACAAAGCTTTGATCAGGTTTGGGTGCCCAAGGTGTCATACTGTGCGACTGAACCTGAAACCGTGTGGATGGGAAGCAAACTACTTACCATACAACCACTCCTCATCTGTTTCTTTGTCTTCTTTTTTTTAACAGCAGCATACATTTTCTATTACCAACAACTTCGCAAGAAGTTGGAATGTATTTTATCATGCTACCAGCACAAGAGAGGATGTCTGGGGAAGGATGAAAGAGTTCCTTCTATACTACAATTTTAGATCTTTACTAAGAGTTACTGTTTGAAGGGTCTGTAACAGAATGCCTACTGTTTGAAGGGTCTGTAACAGAATGCCTAATACTGTAAGTAGACTGCTTTCACAACAGCGCTGTATTTTCTATGAACAAGAGAAAAGTTTAGCTATCAAGGTGCTGATAGCAACAGTCAAAGATTGCTTAACATAAAAACTGTTTCCATTGTATAGAGTGGGCAAGGCCTTTGCAGCCAATTTGAGAATGAAGTTGTCATCACGATGCAACATAGTTTAACTCTTAAGAGTAGTTTATTCTGGCAAGGAAATCGATAGCGAAGTTGTGAGGGTTAGGGTATGCTACAGAGAAACATTCATTTGTTGCATGATAAACTTATCATCTAAGAATGTATGTTGTGATGACCTGGTTAAAATTTACATAGTTCATTGTCTCTTTTTTCGCATATAGTAGGATCACTAGAAATAAATATTAGTTAATTCAGAAACAGCAAAACTAGACAATATTTTCAATGTTTGAAGAAATTTCTACCTCCTGTCCAGTAGCCATTGACTGAAAGAAGTCTAAATGTTTTAAGTACAACAGTTCTGCTCTAAACTTATGAACTAAAGATACATGTTTTGACAGTTTTGCTTCAACTTGCAAAGTTTATAGTCACTATCTCACATATATTATGATTATTAGAAATAATTCTTTATTAATTCATTAACAATAATGAAAATACATAATTTCATAGCTAAGTATTGAAACTTTTAGTGTCTTCAGCAGCCAAAGGCTGAGAGGGAAGTGAGGATATTTTAATAATTGTTTCAAATATATTTATGATAATAATAATAATAAAAACTTGAACTTCTAATTTGTTGTCTCTTGAGGTCTCTGGGTGAGACTTGAAGTCAACTTGTGAGAATACAAAGCAAAAGTCTAACATATAATAATAATAATAATAATCCTTTCTACTATAGGCACAAGGCCTGAAATTTGAGAGAGGAGGGGACTAGTTGATTACATCAACCCCAGTGTTTCACTGGTGCTTAACTGATTAACCCTGAAAGGTTGAAAAGCAAAGTCAATTTCAACAGAATTTGAACTCGGAATGTAGCGACAGACGAAATACCGCTAAGGTTTTTGCCTGATATGCTAATGATTCTGCTAATTTGCTGCCTTAATAAAAATGATGATGATGATGGATGATGATGATGACGACGACGATGATGAAAACGATGACGATGATGAAAATGATGACGATGATGATGATTGTTTTTAACATTTAAAAAAATTGGTATCAAAACACATCCAGGTCAACTGTTGCTCTCTAAACTTAAGAACTAAAAAAAACATATCTTGATTTCTCAGCTATACAAAAGTAATTATAATTGTATTGTCACAGACAAGCACACTAATTTTGTTATACAAGAATATTACAAGGATATAAATACTTTTAAGATGAAATGAAATAGAAATTTGTAAATGTTACCGAAGTGTCGATTATTAGATGATGTTGGTACTAAGTTATCACAAACTGTTTCTCTAATGGCAGGCTTGTGCTCTTGTTTCTGTGCAGTTACCTAATAAAGAATTGAAAAATTTATCAATAAAACAAAATACAATCCAATCCGAAAATATTTGGGTAAAAGATGAACAGGCTTTCATAATATAAATTAATTTCTCATATTGACAAGAGGCCAGAGATTTGTAGAGCAGCATTGTTGATTAGTTCAACCCCAGTTGGCCCTGGAGTCATTCAAACTCAGAATTGCATTGGGAAGTAGTTTTAAACTGCAAGAGACTTTATCTGTTAGTTTAAGAATGACCTTATAACTCATCTAATTGCTTCAATGATCTTATAAATGTTATTGCTCTTCTAGTAATGACCTTAAACTACTTTTCTACCAATGACTTGATAGATTATACTGCTATTCTAAAAAAAGACTTTATAAATTATATTGCTGTTTCAAGGAGAGGAGGCCAAAGAGGAGATTTATGGACATATTCCACATGTGTTTACTAATATCACCCAATGCAGAGTAGGCTTTGCTGGCCACTGCTATCATGCTGAACAGAGATATAGAGGAGGTTTCTTTATTGGCCCCCAAACAATGGTCTCTATATTGATATAAAACCGCATCCTTGTAAAGGAGTCATATAGTTACTCAAATCAGTGTATGTTTGTGTGTCTAGTATGGATTTTACTACCTTTGGAGGGATAAAAAGGAATGTAGGTAGAATTTAAACAAGTAAAAATGGAAACTAAATACCAAAATGCATATCATACAGCCTTCTTTCATATGAAGGTCCATGACTTAGTGGTTACTATGCTGGCTCATAATTGTAAAGTCTTCAGTTTAATCCCAGACTGAGTGGCATATTACATTCTTGAACAAGGCATTTTATTTCATGCTGGTCCAGTCGATCAGCTGAAAATGATTACCATCGATAGCAGCTGGGAGTTTAACTTTGCAATGGGCTAGCATCCCATCTAGGTTGGGGGAAGTCTTGTACACTCCATCACTTAACACCTCAGAAAGTGAGATAAGTACCAGCCTCATGAGCCTGTAGGCACAAGACACACTTTAACCCCAACTATCATTTCAGTATGTACATGCATGTGTGAGAGTGTGTAAGTGTGGTGTGTGTGTGTGTGTGTGTGTGTATATATATATATCATCATCACCATCATTTAACGGCTGTGTTCCATGCTAGTATGGATGGGATGGTACCATAAGAGCCGAAGAAAAAATCCAACAACATCAATATAACATACAAGTCAAAACATGATTTTACAAAATCGTCATTTGCACTGTGTACAGCAAGATCTGAAACTATGATTTACATATTCAGTCTTAATGCATTCCAGCAGATTCAAATACAAATATGAAAGCCACTGTTGTGTGTGTCATAGGAGAGCAACTTCTCCCTTTTATGATGACTGCATGTTCATAACACAGTTTACAAACAAGGGATTCTAGGACACAGGTGTTTCAATATGTTGTATCATGTCAGCCAGAAGTACCTGTCCCTTTAAGTTGAAACAAGCCACTGGCATTGTTTATAATTCCCGTGAACAAAATTGTTTGCTGATCAGTGCTTACATCTGCCAATCAATAAAAAACATTATTTGGATTGTGTAAAGTGAGACATGAAACAATGATAAAATGAAGGGAGACTTAAATTGCATGAGTCTAAGAGTCAAAGATGGTAGGAATGAGATTTAAAAAAAAAACATAATATTTACCTCCCAATCAGCTTTCATATTGTGCAATGTATTTGTAATTACCTTGACATTGTCAACTTGGTTTTCAAGGTCAGCATAAGACATTGGTCTGTCAGAAGAAATAAAGGACAAGATGGTACAAAACTACACCTCAGAACATGCCATCATTATATTTAATGTTAACTTTTGTTTGCTGGCTAGAAAGAAAATACATCACAATTCATGTGACAGACACGCCAAGGTCAAAACTTGGACAAGTAGGCTATAATATATATATATATA
>NC_068990.1:45852329-45857996 GCF_001194135.2 Octopus bimaculoides
ATATGCATATATATGTGTGTGTGTGTAAGTGTATGAAATATATACATATAGAACAACACACACAGCTAATCTAAACAAACGTGGTCGTAATTTTAATTGGAATAATTAGAATACTATTGTGTGTTCAGTAATCTAATCTAAGTACCAAATTAGTTTTGCTTTATTTAATAGCTTTGGCATTGGTGCTCGTTAAAAGGAAACTAATATATTCAAGGTCATGAAGCTAATATATCATTAATTATCAGGAGAGGTGACATGTATTTCAATAGTCAAAGCTAAAATTGTGTCACATTACACATTATAGCACCAAGAACATTGAAGTAATTATGCAAGTCACATGTGTATGTATGTATATTATGTCTGAGTATATACATACACACATACACATATGTGTATATGTGACAACATGTGGCCCAGTGGTCAGGGTATTGCATACATGATTGCAAGATTGTAATTTCGATTTCCAGACTGGTAGTGCATTGTGTTCTTCATTTCACATCAATCTGTTCAAGGGGAATGTTGGCCTGCCTGACTAACCAGCAGCGTGACATCATTTGAAGGCTACAACAATGCGAGGAAGTGCATTGTGACCAGTGGTATATAACAACATCCAATATTCTGGGCAATTTCCTGATACAGTGATATATATATATCTTTTACTTGTTTCAGGCATTAAACTGTGGCCATGCTGGAGCCTTGGAGAATTTTTTAGATGAATGAATCAACCCCAGGACTTATTTTTTAAGTGTAGTACTTATTCTATCTATCTTTTTTGCTGAACTGTTAAGTTATGGAGGACATAGCCACACCAGCACCAGTTGTCAAGCAGTGGTGGGGTACAAACAGACACAAAAACAAAGATAAACACACACACATATATGACAGGTTTCTTTCAGTTTTTGTCTGTCAACCAAATCCACTCACAAGGCTTTGGTCAACCTTCTCGCCAAAGATGCCATGCAGTGGGACAGAACACAGATCCACGTGGTTGAGATGTAAACATCTTGCCATACAACCATACCTTTGTGTGCGTGTGTGTGTGTATGTTTGAGTACACACACACACACACACACATACACATTTATTTATATATATCTATATATATAAGTTGTGGGTAATACTATGTCAAATGACATAAGTTAATATATACCCTATAACTTCAAAAACATACTCAACATTTTTTCCACAAAATAGACTTGTAAAATGAGAATGCATCATATATGCCAGAAAATAGGAGACATTCTAAGTAAGAGAACTTTTTTGTTTCGTACCTTGCAGGTTTTGGGTGATCAGGGAATTTAGGAGCTGATGAACAGACGGTAGGTGGCAATGATTTTGGAATATAACCACTGGTGAAAAATTCATCAGCAGCAATTTCGTCGAGTGATGGCCTCATTGATGGCAATGCATGTAAACATCGACTGATAAGTTTTTCTGCTGCTGGAGATATGTTTGCTGGAATGGTATATGTATTGGCTGTGATGCGGAAGTAGGTCTCTACGAGGGTAGAAGTTTGAAATGGTGGTCGTCCCACGAGTAATGCATACCTGACAGGAAGAAACAAAGGAAAAAAAAAAGAAACAAATAAAAAATTAAACAAATAAGAAACAACAACAATAGAAAGCACTGAGGGTATGTATTAATATTTTATATATGTATATATGCCACGCAGTGAGATGTAACCTAGGACCTCATGACTGCAATGCAAGCATAGAAGAGTGAGTCAGAAAGTATCATGAATAACAATTGCATTACTTTCTTACTCACCCACCATGTTTGTCAGACTTCATTCTTTACACTATGTCTGAAATAAAAGATAGGATAGCAACTGGTGAAATACTTTTGATTATAGATCTGCTCCACAAAAAATCACAATGTCAGAAATCTGTAACCCAGAGAGGCTGCAGGTGCACTGCAAGAGATGCAGCCTACTTTCATTCTTTTTCCTTAAGTCATCATCAGCCAATCCCTGTTTTTCCACCAAATTTCTCTGTGTCTGTTCTTTGCTGATGCTCAACCATCCTTTCTATGGTCCTCTTGTGTTTCTTTTTATCAGGATAACTGTGATTGTTCATGTATGATCATATTTACTTGACAACAACAACCATTCAGTCTTTTAAAAGATTTTGTGCTAGGTAGGGACAAGTAGAAAGACAAAGCAACTTGGAAATGCTATTTTGCTATAATCTTGTTGCCCTAATTTTGATGTTCTTCTTCCAATATAAAAATGATTTATTCATTTATCTATCTAAATTTTACTCTATATTTTCCACCCTCAATCAGATAATTTTACTGTCATTCTTTGCAAACTCTCTCTCTCTCCTTTCTTGACAACAAGGAGGGGGAGAGAGATAGGTGGGGAAGTACCCAACATAGTTTGAGAATAATTTGAAGAATAATGACTTATAGCCATTCTGGATTATTAATCAATCTTATTGCTTTGACTTCAAGTCTTACTACAGTCACTGCACTGAATACCTGAGCAAAGCATAACTATATTTGCTATATTTGTCTGTGTGACAAGGAGGTTCCAATCTTGCCTTGAAATTGCAAGGAAAGGCATCCAAATGCTTAAAAAAAATCTCACATATATTGATATGGAAATATGGATATTAATCATTATGGAAACTTACAAAATACAACCTATGGCCCAAATATCTGCTTCATAACTGTGTCCCTTTTTGGATAATACTTCAGGAGCAATGTAATTTGGGGTTCCACAAACTGTCCTGAAACAAGAAAGAAAAAAAGTTAATATCATCATCATCACCACACATCCATTTTATTCTACTTGCATGGGTTGGTCATGTCTTCTCTAAAACAGAATCTTACCACCTGTAATTCCTTGCCTTTCTCTTTGTGAAGTACAATATCTTGAGATAAGTTTTATTATTTTTCCCATGTCTTCAACTTCTTAAGGTTCTTCATTTGGTATTTTATTACCAAAACAATCCTCTATACACATCTCCTGTTCCAACAAATGCAGTCACCTCTTTTGCACACTACAGCTAATTTCTCTTACACCTCACTTGTGTTCCATCACTCATTCACAATAACATTACACATTCAGAGGAGCATGCTCATCTCGATATGAGATGTGCTGTCACACCTGTTTGGTGTTGCTGATTCAAAACTGACTGACTTATTTGACATCAAGCATTTTAATGTTTCTCTTGTTTTAGTATTTCTCTCTCTTTAATGGTTGTCTCAGTTTGTCTCCCCCACATCTATTTTTCTCTTACTTTGTATATGTATATTTCTGCGTGTGCACTCACATGTGTGCATTTGCCTCCAGTGCCAAAATAGTTTTGATTGTTCAGTTAGCCATGCCAAATTGTTAGCATCCAATTAGCTGCACCCAGTTGTTTCATTCCATGCTCAACTCATTTCAGCCTTGGTACATCTTCCATGTTGAATGTGCATGTTTTGTTGCAATGCAATATTACACTTCATACACAAGCATTACATAACTTAACCTTCATTTAAAAAGATTCCCTTTGTTTCCTTTGTTCTGCCCTGTTCTTACTTCAGGCTTCTAAGCAGTCAGAATATCCACCTCTAATGTTGATAAGAGAAGTTGTCAACTACTTCTAGGAGATTTTCAGACATTTGAAGGAATTCATTTCATGAAGACTCTTATGGATAACTACTATTCTGTATCTGCTGCATTCAAATTCATTCTCTGTCAGTCTACCTGTGATTCTACTGCATATCTTGTGCACTAATATTTTACATTAGGTACAAAGTACAGAATTCTTGCAAATTTCTTTCCTGAATATTGAGTATGACCATTTCTCAGATAGTACTAAAGGCCAGTCTTCTTTCTTGCTAACACAAACTTTTTGACTTTGCTTAGACTTCTGAAATTTCTTCTCTAATCCTTGAATATATTCCAGCCATGAAAACTATGTCATCAGCATACAGAAGTTTCCACAGATAACTGGTTTTTAAACTCTGGAGTACTATAATTTACAGAACAGCAGCTGAGAATGAAGCCCTGTACACTAAATACCTCATTGAATTCACAGCTAACTCTCACTTTGCTAATGGCATCTCTATACATGGCTTGCACAGTTCTAACAAACCATTCATCTACACTTAGTTTTGTTAAAAACCATGAGATTACAAAATGTGGTAACCTTTCAAAGGTTTTCTTCAAGTCAGTGAATACTAGGTATAGTGGCTTGCTCTTAGGTATGTGCTTTTCCAGTAGTTTCACTAGAAAGTGAATATCTGGGGTGTCTGTGATACCTTGTCTTGGAATAAACCTGTAACAGGAATATATGGCAGAGGACCAAACACCTCAGGATCAAACCCAGATTACTGTGTTGAAATGACTAGGATTTTTGTTGGAGATTGACAATGTTAGTGCATGACTAACCAATCAAATCTCTGGTAGAAACCACCATATCAACACAAATACAATTCGCTCAAATATGGATGACGTTAGTAACAGACTGACTTCACAGGCCTCTGATAGAACAGGATGTCATCAGCAAGTTGTGTTTTTAGCACTATTTTCACAAACTATAAATAGAAATGCCTCTCTACTAGCTGCTAGTGGTGGCATATACCTGCCAAGCTACTAGACAGACCATTCACAACTATTATCATTCTCAACATGCAAATACCTCATAAACAGTTGTCATTGGTTGTGACAACAATACACCATTTTGTTTCATGAGGAAATGCATATTTTTGTATTTGAAATTTTCAACGGAATTCGTGTTCTTGAATTCATCAATATCAACTCAGCCAAAACAGAAATATAATATCATTACAAATCTGAACTGCATCTTATGCCATCTAATTTTTTTCTACATTTACTTGAGCTATAACTTTTTCTGTTGCTCTCATAACCTGGTCCATGCCACTGTAGTAACTTCTTTTTAAAGCATCTCCTCATTTAATAATAATAATAATAGCAACAACAACAGCAATAATAGTAATCATCATCATCATCATCATCCTCATCATCACCACTATACATCCGTTTACTATGCTGGCATGGATTGGACGGTTTGACAGGAGCTGACCAGCTAGAGAGCTGCTGAGGCTCCAGTTGTTTGTTTTGGCATGGTTTCTATAGCTGGATGTCCTGCTTTATGTCAGCCACTTTACAGATTGTACTGGATGTGTTTTATGTGGCACTAGCACAGGTGCTTTGGTGCCAGCACAGGTGCCTTTTACATAAAGCTGGCGCGAGTGCTTTTTGATGTGGCACTGCTGAGCGCTTAGTACTGTTATGCCAGTAACTGCGTATGACAGACTCCTCCATGTACCATCTAACTGTGATCATAAATGACTAGCATGAAATAATATACTTTGCTGGGTATGTTCATAAAGAATACTTTCATATACTTAATCACTCTTTTGATGATGTACTCTTTGACTTCAATTTGAGCCTTCTGTTAATTGATGACAATGGCAACGATGAAGTTGGATCTACACAGAGTAGACTCCCTCTCTCTCTCTCATGCAGTTTCCTTCGTTCAACAACCTTACACAGTAATATTTGCATGCCTCCTCTTCTCTCTCTCTCTCTCTCTCTCTCTCTCTCTCTCCATACACACACATACACGAACAAGAACTCATACATAACATAAATAATCATTATCACCAACCATCATCATTATTTTTCCTGTACCGGTATGGGTTGAACATTTA
>NC_068990.1:45858321-45858891 GCF_001194135.2 Octopus bimaculoides
AGAGAGAGAGAGAGAGAGAGAGAGAGAGAGAGAGAGAAAGAGAGAGAGAGAGAGAGAGGTGGAAAAAAGAGAGAGAGAGAGAGAGAGAGAGAGAGGTGGAAAAAAAAAGAGAGAGAGAGAGAGAGAGAGAGAAAATGTGAATCTGAATAGCGAAACTTGACGAAGAAAACACTCAATATAAATAACAGAATTTATTCATTAATTCAAAGGTGAGGCTTTTCTTTTGTTCCTGCTTTTCACAGAAGACTGAAATCCCACTCATTGCATTGCTCATGACTGAGTGGTGAGTAGGAGGAAATGGCACGAGCTTTTGAAAGAACTTACTGCTCCAGAGAAAGGGACAAACTACTTCCTCTACAGTGATAATGTAGAAATGTGTGTGTGTGTCTGTGTGTATGTATGTCTACATGTAATGTATGTGTGTGTGTGAGTGTATATATATATATTTACACACACACACACATATATAATAATCATCATCATCATCATTGTTTAATGCCCTCTTTCCAATCTGGCATGGGTTGGACTTTTTGACATGGAGCTGGCTAATATATATATATATATAAATAT
>NC_068990.1:45860399-45872591 GCF_001194135.2 Octopus bimaculoides
AGGGAACAACAAGCAGGTGTATTAGTTCAATGCTCAGGAAGAGTGGAAAAGTCTTTGATGTTTTGAGTCTGCCCTCTTCAACAGAAAGGATTGAGAGGAATAAAAAACAGAGAGAGAATGAAAAAAAAATGAGTTCGAATCCCGGACCGGGCTGTGTGTTGTGTTCTTGAGCAAGACACTTTATTTCACGTCGCTCCAGTTCACTCAGTTGTAGAAATGAGTTGCAATGTCACAGGTGTCAAGCTATATCAGCCTTTGCCTTTCCCTTGGATAACATCAGTGGTGTGGAGTGGTGTTCATAGACGACTGCTGGTCTTCCATAAACAACTTTGCCCGGACTTATGCCTTGGAGGGTAACTTTCTAGGTGCAATCCCATGGTCATTCATGACCGAAGGGGGTTTCCGCAATATATATATATATTCTTTTATCTTTTTTAGACGTTCAACCCCTAAGGCTGTGGCCATGCTGGAGCACCCACTAGTATATATCTATATACACACTCACGCATGCACACACACACAAACACATTATTAGCAAGGGAAGCACTATTAGTACTTATTTAATGTGAAAATACTAAAAGAAAATCACAGTACTGTGGTCTTCATTTCAAGAAGGCGTCTCGTATAAATGTAATATGCAAATAAAAACACAGAAAATATCCAGCAATGGTGGTGAAACTGGTAAACCATGTGATTTTTGCATATTTTTAGCTATCAAGCAGAAAACGCTTCCTCTCAAATCCTGTTTTCTGATTGAGTAAAAACAATCAAACTCTAAACCACAGTAACATTTTTCTGAAATTTTTCTGAAATAAATGAATCACAAAATTGGATTCAGCATGGATGTAAAATGATAATAAAGATGATCTTAGGAGCAGGTATCCACTATCATCACATACTTAGACAAATTTCCCCTGTACTGATATATCGAAAAACAGTGACTAATCTGTTACTGATGTTGCAAATAGCTAGCAGGCTGGGTAAAAATTCATTATTAGTGATGGGAGCTGTATTTGTATTGAAAAGCAATCCGTATATATTAACACAGATATATCAGCTCTTTTCTTTTACATTTTTAAGGTCTTTATGAATAATGCAATTTCATAAGATAGGTTAAGCAATCATCATCATCATTTAGCGTCTGCTTTCCATGTTGGCATGGGTTAGACGGTTTGACTGAAACTGGTAAGCTGGAGAGCTGCACCAAGTTCCAGTCTGATTTGACATGGTTTCTGTGGCTGGATGCCTTTCCTAATGCCAACCACTCCAAGCATGTAATGGGTGCTTTTTATGTGGTACCAGTATGGGTGCCAGTTATATGACATTGGCATGGGCCATGACTATGATTTCACTTGGCTTGTTGAGTCTTCTCAAGCACAGCATACTGCCAAAGGTCTTGATTACTTGTCATTGCCTCGGTAAATCCCAGTATTTGAAGACCATGCTTCACCACTTTGTCCTATGTCTTCCTGGGTCTACCACTTCCACAGGTTCCTTCCAAAGTTAAAGATTGGCACTTCTTTACACAACTGTTTTCGTCCATATGCATCACATGACCATACCAGTGCAGTCATCTCTCTTGCACACCAAATGATGCCACTTATGCCCAACTTTTCTCTCAAGATGCTTACACTATGTTGTGCACGCATGCTGACAAGGCACAATCAGCAAAGTATATTAGCTTAATTTCTTTCAAGCCTATACATGTCCTCAGTGGTCACAGCCTATGTTTCACTGCCATGTAGCATAGCTGTTCACACACTGGCATCATACAATCTACCTTTCAATCTGAGAGAGAGGACCTTAGTTACCAACAAAGGTAAGAGCTCTCTCAAGTTTTCTCAGTCTATTCTTATTCTATAATTTAAATTTTTTCTTGGAATGCAAATGGTAGCTAATTTTAATGTAGTGTTCTGACATAAAATGATTTCCTACTTCCGATATAGAAAGCTGGATGGTAGAATCAGTTAAGTGTAAGATGGTGGATAGCAAAAGTGTTAAAGTTTGGGACAAAATACCCTTGTTACATACCAAGCTCAAATTTCGCTGAGATTGAATTGGGAAATACAAGTATTATTTTATTGACCTTGGAGTAATTCAACTAGCTACTGACTATAACCTTCCTCTAATAAATTTGTGGCCACATGCCAACAAAATGAACCATTATTTGACATATGTGGAATGTAGTCTCAAAAAGACTGCCTGCACTCTTACTACAATGTCTTGTAATCATTATGATTTCAAATTCTGTAATCTGAAAAATTAACTTGTATTTTTAACTTAACAGATTTAAGTATTTATTGCTGTGCTGCTACTATTGTTGTTGTTGTTATTGTTGTTGTATGGATAAGGTGCCAAAGACAAGATCTGTGTTCAATACAATAAGATGATAAAATGCTTATACAGTTTCCATGCTAGCCACAGCAGCAAGTGTTACATCCCTATGGTACTTATGTCAAAGTAGAAAGCATCTCAAAGAAGGAACCTCTACATGGTTACTTAACTAGCTAGAAATACCAACCACTATTCTCACTCTATTGCACTTGTCTACACACCCACCTTTTCTGCTTCTCTATTATATTCTGTCTTTCATATTCACTTTGTATCTTGACCTCACATCTCCCTCCCTCTCCACACTCCCTCTCTTCCAGATAGGCAAACCATGTATTCACCTCTTCAGCAAGATACCTGCTCCTGTTACTCTATCATATTTTTTTACCCCTCAATACTGTACCCCACTCACTAAAGTGTGTGTGTGTGTGGGGAAGAGGTCTTCTCTTGATGGGATACTTGATGAACTCACCTGTGCTGGTGTCATGAAAAAGTACCCAGTACACTCTGTGAGTTGGCTGGAGTTAGGAAGGGCATCCAACTGTAGAAACCATGCCAAAGCAGATATTGGAACTCAATACAGCCCTCTGGCTTATTAGTTCATGTTAAACTGTCCAACCCACACCAGAACAGAAAAAGGGACATTAAATGATGATGATGATGATGATGATAATGATGATGATGATATAGATGATGATGATGATGATAATGATGATGATGATATAGATGATGATGATAATGATGATGATGATATAGATGATGATGATGATAATGATGATGATGATGATGATGATAACATACTGATTTTTAATCCATTCATTTTCATTGCTGCTTAGTGTCTAAGAATTTTAGCGATTGCTTCAGATAATTTCTGTTGTTTAATTCAGGCCACAGAACATCAAAAATAGTTTGTGTACTGTGAAGATATGAAAGTCTTGACATTTCAGGCCAAGACCTTTTCCTCCTCGTGGCACTGAAACTCAATTTATTTTACCAACATCTATTTTTTATGTTGACCCAGATTGTCTCTAGTTTCCTGGGATTGTAACTACGTCTTCTTTGATGTGTCAAAGAAATATGATTGAATAACTGATAATTAGTGTGCTGTTTGAATTTGTTAGTCAAGCTAGAAAATCAGAGATAAACAGGATAGGTCATTCCAATATATTACAACATAAATAGGCAAAAACAAAACAAAATGAAACACACACGCACACACACATACACACATACATGAACAAACAAAAAATAAACTATGCCTTATAACAATATCTGCTATCTGAAGATATTACTACATAGAGAGTAAAAGAATTAATAATTCTTTAATATGAAGGCGGATAGAGATAGCAACAATAACACATATATCATTTATATAATTTTGAATGACGCATCGTTACGTCAAAATTGAACAAGTTATATACAGCAATTGTTGACATACTCATAACTAAATATATTTTATAAGAGACAGAGAGTAAGCAGTATACTACGAATATAAGAATTTAATTTATCAAATGGGATGCCCTAAACATGCCAACCAACATTGAATTACATATCCCATTTTGATTATTTAATGATGAAGACAAAGATAGATATCTGCAAATGTTATTTTTCTGAGGTAGACAGCAGCAGCAGCAACTCCAGCAAATCTTATTGACATGGGCGTTGACATTTAATCATTGTTCTGGTTAGATGGCCAGGTATTTTACAATATTAATAAAATACAAGATTTTTATCAGATTTGATAAAAGCGTTTTTTTTTTAGTCATTGGACTGTGGCCATGCTGGGGCACAGCCTTGAAGGGTTTAGTCAAACAAAGTGACCCAAGTACTTATTTTGAAAATTTGGTACTTATCCTATCAGCCATTTTTGCTGAACCACTGTTACAGGGACATAAACAAACTAACACCAGTTGCCAAGTGGTGGGGAACAAACATATGCACACACACACACACACACACACACACACACACACACACACACACACACACATATATATAAAACAAATAATAAATGAGTATATGCATATATATATATATATATACATACACGATGGGCTTCCATCAGTTTCTTAAAAACTAAATTCACTCACAAGACATTAGTTGCACCGGGGCTACAGTAGAAGACTCTTGCCATGCAGTGGGACTGAACCTGAAACCCTGTGGTTGCATAGCAAGCTTCTTAACCACACAACCATGCCTGCACCTAGACACTTTTTACAGAGCGCTATCAGAAAAAATATGTTGATTTTTCTAGAGACTGTAGTTATTGTAATCAAATGTGGAGAAGATCATTGTGAAGTAGGTTTTCATTGACAAGTTCATCAAGAGTAAAGCTAAGTCTATTATCTATCCCACATGCTGAGACCTACTTCTCTATCTTCTGCTATTTTTAATGTCATGTTATGAGTAAGATAATAGGAGATTGTTATTTAATACATATAGTACTCAGGTGTCCTGTTTACAAGACTAAACACATTTTGCATATGGAAGCAAGAAAAGTTTAACTAGGTTAAATTCTTTTTTCTTGTTTCAGTCTTGCTGGGGCATTGCCTTGAAGAACTTTTTTTTAGTCAAGTGAATCAACCTGAATACTCTTTCTTATTTAAGCCTGGTATTTATTCTATCAATCTCTTTTGCTGGACCACTAAGTTATGGGAATGTAAGTAAGCACACCAACACCAGTTGTCAAGTGGTGGCAGAAGACAAACACAGTCACACATATATATGTACACATACAATGGGTTTCTTTCAGTTTCCACCTAGTAAATCCACTCACAAGGCTTTGGTCAGTCCAAGGCTATAGAAGACACTTGCTGGAGATACCATGCAGTGGGACTGAACTTGGAACTAGGTGGTTGGGAAGCAAGCTTCTTACCACACAGCCACACCTGTGCCTGGTTACATATCAGTCAGATAATAGGATTTCTCATGAAATATGTTTTTTTTTCTAATTGTAAAAGAGAGAAAGTAACACAGGGAAAAGCCTAAAAAGTAGGGAGTCAAATGTGGTATTTTAGGAGCTAGAATTGCTTATGCAATAATTTGGTTTCATCTACCTATCTACAACATACATGACCTTGCATATATTAGAAATTATTATCATTATTCAGATACTTCCCTGGCCTCATAAACTTTTTAAATTTCATTTGGAAAGGTAAGTGAGGGTTCAGCGGGGTTTACTGTACTCCAGTAAATTTATTAAAAGGTGTGTGAATGTGGCAAGGATGCATCAGGTGACGGATCCTACTCTAAGCAGGCATCTATAGGCTGAGGTGTAAGGAGGAGAAAGAGGAACACTTACCATGGCATTCCTAGTGAGTAGGGTGACTTGGGATCTGTAGGACTCCTTGATACTTCTAGGTAGTGTTTTCCCCTTTTACAGGGTATTATGTTTCAGATATTTTTGAAAATTGTTCTTGTTTTATTGTTTACATGTTTCTATGTAAATTCCCACCGTCCTTTGTTTTAGTATTGTTCTAAATGTTTTCACAACCATTGTAACCAAGACAGAAAGATTATTATTATTATTATTATTATTGAGTGAGAGAGCAATGCATGCCATCAAAGTGACACCCATATCACCATCACAACTACCCATCTGATAAGTACACCAGGTACATGCATCATAACCATATGTGTGCAACATGGTGACTTATATCAAGATAAACAGTGGGGCCCAGTTAGAATTTTCTTCAGGTTGAGTGGCCCATCCTGCTCAAAGGTCCCTGAATGAGGGCTGTTTAAGGATGATGAACAAAACATCCATGTTTCCAGAGGTAAATCATTCAAACTCCAAAGAATTCATCTTAACACACAGCTATGATGTTCCCCCACTACCCTGCTCATGATCAGTGATGCACGTATTGTCAGCCACTGAAGGACATGCTCAACTGGTTACGGACAAGCAACTGACAAGCAAATCTGTGGTATTGAGCAGAATGTTTGTTGTAGTCCATCTTGACCTAGTGGTTGGGGTGTTGCACATGCAATCACAAAGTTGTGGTTTCAATTCCTAGTCTGGGTAGTGCATTGTGTTCTTGAGCAAAAGACTTCATCTTGCATTGCTCGGCGATCCCTTTGACACCTGATGCATGGTACATCATGCATCAGTTTAGGCAACATCAATTTGATGGAGGGAGGGAGTTAATGTGCATACATTTGATCACTGTAAACAAATCATTTGTGCAGGTCATTCAGCAAAAGCTGAACACTCATATGTTGCCTTCGATAGAAGAGTCCATTATTATTATTAAGGTGGCAAGCTGGAAGAATCACTACTACACTGGATAAAATGCTCAGCAGCATTTCTTCTTGTTTTATGTTCTGAGTTCAAATGCCACCAAAGTTGACTTTGCCTTTCATCCTTTTGGGGTCGAGAAAATAAGCAATGGGGTCAATATAATCAACATATTCCCTCCTTCAAAATTTTAGGCCTTGTGCCAATAGTAGAAAGGGTCATCATTATTATTATTTAGTTAGTGAGTCAACACAAATGCTAGAGCATTAGAAAAAAAATCATCTTTTGAGATTTCTTTCTGCTCTTTACATTCTGAGTTCAATTCCTGCCAAGGTCAACGTTACTTTTTATCCTTTTGAAAGGCTGATAGAATAAAGTACCAGTCAAATACTGGGGTCAATGGAATTCGCTAAACACTTCCCTGTAACACTGCTGGCCTTGTGTAACCTATGTAGAAATATTACCTTGCATGAAAACAAGTGAGTGTTGGTGGCAGGAAGGGCATCCAACCATAAATATTCGGCCTCAATAAATTCTGTCTGACCCATGCAAGCATGGAAAAGTGGATGTTAAAATGATAATGATGATGATGATATATAAATATATAAACACATACACACTCACACATGTAAGTAACTATATATTTCTTGTTATCACTCTACTTCTCTCTGTGTATATATCTGTACATGTGTATATGTACACACACACACACACACACATATACACACACACGTGCGTGAAAATGTGAGCATGAATACATGTACCTGTACTCTAACATTTCAGCATTCAGATTACTCAGTCAAATGTAATGCTTATTCATTCATAGTATTTTGAATAAATCTTACATTATCTTGTAGCTTCAAGATTTCAATAGTATGACTATTTTTTAGAATGACATTGTTGGGTAAGTGTGAGAGGCTAGGAGATGTGCCTGATTTGAACATAAAACAGGTAGAATATTTGGTTCTGAAACAGTAGGTTTAAATGCTAGGGATCTAAATGTATTTTCACACAAATGTGTACTTTTAATATAATTTTAAGAATAAATCTGACACAGCAGGTAACAAATCTGATGCTTAGAATTAAAAGTGCAGCTAACTTAAAGTTTTTTCTTGATAAACTTGGGTAGATGGATCCAAGTAATGAAATCAAAGCTACAACCTCATGACTGTACAGCAAACTTCAGAAGTTACTCAAGGTTTTCAAGTTTCATATAACACTTTTCAAACTTAAGGCTCTTGAGTAACCCCTGGGGTATTTTCAAATTCAATAATAATAATAAGAAGAATATAAATGTACATATAAATATACTAAGTTCTCTTTTCCCCTCATGATTCGTTGTAAATCCTCATTATCTAACTTTCCATACATGCACACACACACATATCCATCCATGTGTGTGTGCGTGTGCAAGCATGCATGTGCATGTGTGTATAAATATATATATGTATATCTATCTATCTATCTATCTATCTATCTATCTATCTATCTATCTATCTATCTATATATATATATATATATATATACATATACACATACATACATATATATATCATATATCTGTGTGTGCACATGTATGTAGGTATATATATGTGTGTGCATGTATGTGTATGCATAACTATATATTTCAGAGACAGACAGAGAGCGGAGAAGAGAGAAAAATTCATTAGTCTAGCTTGATATGAGTGTCTTATAACACCATACCTTACATTTCATCCCCACCTTCTTGCTCTGTCCAAAATTTCCAGATGACTGATTCACAGTTATCTTTATTGTTGAACATTGTTCTTAATGGTTGAGCAATGAACATCAACCCTTAGCAAATCAACCTATTTTAGGTGTTTCTTCACAAAAAAGACAAATTCAATTAGTCCTATTTTTATGCAGCTTTTTTACACCTCAACACACAAAAAATATAGAGCAACTTTTCTGACTGCTTCCTTTTTCTATTTGTTTTTTTAAAAAATTTGTTTACATTATTTTTGTTACAAAATTATCTCAAGAATGTAAATATAATTAATTTAGTAGGTATAAGGCAGGATTATATATGGTGGTTGCCAACTCAACATCAAACATAACTACTTTAGTTTGAGAGTAATTTCTATCATGGCCCTCAGATTACTGACTACCTGGCTCAAGTTTTGTTTTAAATGTCTTTATGACAAATGTAGTATTCAAGAAGATCTGCCAGCCACAACAGAATTGAGATCCTAAAACCAAAGTGACACATAAAAAGCATTGGTGTGGGTGCCAAAAACAGTCTATGGAACCTGGTGCAGCCCCTGGCCTTGCCAGTACCTGTCAAGCTGTCCAACCCATGCCCGCATGGAAAACAGATGTTAAATGTTGATGATTATGATGATAATGATGATGACGAAAATGACGATGACAATGATGATGTACATAACTTTGTTAAGAATCACATTAACAGCAGCTCTACTCTTGTGCATTTATCCAAAACGGATTTTCAGGCCAATACTAGATGAACCTTTAGACAGAAAGTTCTGTAGTTATGAAGTAAAATCACACATATTTCCTTTATATTATGAATTGGAAATTGGCTCATTCTGTTTATTCCTAATATTGTAGCCCCAAATAATTCCATAATACATATAAATATTTGTTGAGCAAATTAGAGAAAAATGCCTCACTAAGATAAAATGTTATGTCTGTGGTGCCACTGAAGTCTATGTAAATAAGTATCCCATGTTAGTCTGCTAATATGTACCCTTTCATGGATGACAAGTCCAGATTTAGAAAATGCAGTGTAACCAGAGATTGCACAGGAGAGATTATTTCAGAACCTTCTACCATGCAGGACTTCAATATCCAGTAGTTTTTAGGCATTATGTTTCACAATTTGATGGGCAATTCAAATTTTATCAAACTGCAAGTTATTATTCCAAATTATAGACTATTCGCTACTGTTCAATGTAACAGTACTCAAGGACTTAAGGTACTTTTGTGATGTCATGAAATCTCATTTTTGGTTTGTGTTGGGTATGCTTACTGTGAACTATTTCTCTATAAAGTAATCACTCTAGAAGCCTGAAGTCATGGAGGTAGACGGCATATGATACTTGATAGGTTAATTCTAAGTTGAGCACTTTAAAGTGGCTGTCCTCAAAAGATAATTTCATCCAGCTGGTTGTGAAAGGTGTCTGCTTTCTGTGAAGTACATATGATGTGTCATGTTACCGAGTATGTTTACACCTCCCCCAGCATCACCACATGCACATATTGTAATGTAGATAACAGTTTTAGATGCAGTGTGTCTGAAAGCAAAATGACCACAAACACGAACGTTTTTATTTATATATCAGGGCTGACTTGGTGCTAAACAAAACAACAACAACAAACTAACTCAGGAACCTTTATGTAAGAAACATTAGCCAAATCTTCCTCTCCCCAAATCACATACTGCCACCTTAAGAACAGATAGACACATTGAATAATGTAATACTAGTCATAATGTCTGAAAAAGGTATGATGGTCACGGCTAGAACATTTTCAATTATAGATCTTTTGGTCATAGCTGGCCTAGGGTTAAACAACAACAATAAGCATGCTTCTGTATGGTTGCTCAAAATACTTACATTTTCTTTTCACCTTCATGGTTCACGGTAGTTGCCAAGCCAAAATCTCCAATCTTTACTTGCATGTCTTTGTTTAAAAACATGTTACCAAGTTTTAAATCTCTATGGATGATTTTGTTCTTGTGAATGTACTTCACACCTTCGATCAGTTGCCTGACGTAGTAACGTACCTCTTGTTCTTGCAAACATTTACGATTCTTCAGAACATGGACCAAACTCTATAATCACAAAAAAAAAAGCAAAAAGAAAATAATAAAGATTTAAAAGGAAGTCGTTCAAATAAAAACATTACAAAAAAAACTAGAGCACTCAGAGAGGGCAAACCTCTGCCAAGGCAACGCCAACGTCCTCTCAACAATTAGCTGGAGACAATTTTTAAAATGAGAATATCTGAAATAAACTCGACAGCTCTCACAAATAAAAATACTAAAAATGAACTCAACCGCTCTCAAAAATTAAGTAAAAAAAAACAGAAAAATAATCCAGAATTCTTGTCCGGTACTAGATCGATCTCAAAATCTAATCAGTTCGTGCCAGTCATGGGGCCAAACATTCTTGAAAGTTTCATCCAAATCCATCCAGCAGTTTTTGATAAATCTTGTCCATGGACAAACAAACGTGACCGAAAACAATACCTCTGCTTTCGCTAAGGCAGAGGTAAAAAGTCAACAACCACAACAACCAAAACAACAACAGCAGCTGCCACCACCACCACCACCACAACCACTGCTGCTACTGTCACTAACACTACCATTGCCAGTGTCAACATTTTGATCACCACCACCATGATCCCTATCACCACCTGATAGATCTATTTGATAAGAACTGACAGGGGCTGAATAATAACTTCATACACTGATACAATGCAATAAATTTTGAGAGAAGAGGATTAATTGTTTTATTTGAGTCCAGTACATGACTGGTACTTTATTTTTCTCAATTCTGAAAAGACGAAAGGGAAAGATGAGCTCAGCAAAATTTGAGCTTGGAACATAAAAGGGCCAAAACAAGATACCACAAACTATTTGGCACTTTTCTTTATTGAGCTGAAAAATATAAATAGCAAAGTGAACTACAGCAGGATTTGAACTCAGAGTGCCAAGAGCCAGACAAAAATATATTCTAATTGCTCTAAAACTGTTTATACTTATAAAAGGATTAGTAGTAGGTTCAGTATAATGGTGCCCCCATATTACCAACAATTGAATGTATGTATGTTACTGGTAAGATATTCGTCAGTCAGATATTGACTATGTGTCTACACTTGCATACAAGATGACCTAGTATGTAGTGTAAACATTCAAACATTGTCACTATCTTTTTAAATTCTGCTGCATTTTACATGGACTTTTTGATCCTCCAAAGGTGCCTTGGTGTATACTTACTGTATTTGGATGTAAATTTTGGACTGAAAAAATTTGACTTGTATTAAAGAAAATATGGTAGGCTGAAGCCTGGGCAAAGTGTTTTGTGAAAGCCTAGCAGTTGCCCATGCATGCAAATCTCCTTCACCATGTCACAGACATTGTGTAAAAGAAGTGTTAGAACTGATACAGTTTGACACCAGTGTTGGTGTAAGCCTTGTTATCAGAATACAAAGAAATGGAACAGAGATTGCAAGACATCTCTTCCAATGCTGTAATAATTTTGCTAATCCATAGATCTGGATCGGTGCTTTTTTTAAGAGTCCAAAAAGCTGTAAGGTAAAGTTGACCTTGATGGAATTTGAACTCAAAACACAAAATCAGAACAAATACCATCTTTTATATTTTGCTTTTATTTATTTCAGTCGTTGGACTGAAGCCATGTCGAGGCACCTCCTTGAAAGGTTTTTTTCTTTTCTTTATTTTTTTTGTTAAACAAATTGACCCCAGTGCTTATTCTACTAGTCTCTTATGCTGAACAACTAAATTATGGGGATACAAACAAACCAGCACCAGCTGTCAAACAGCAGTTCAGGACAAACACAAACACACACACTTTTGTGTGTGTGTGTGTGTGTGTGTGTGTGTGTGTGTGTGTATAAAT
>NC_068990.1:45873498-45878839 GCF_001194135.2 Octopus bimaculoides
ATATATATATATATATATAATATTATATTATATTATATATATAACCTTTTCCAGTTTCCATCTACCAAATCCACTCATAAGGTTTTGATTAGCCGAGGGCTAGAAGACACTTACCCAAGGTGCCACACAGAAGGACTGAATTCAGAACCATGTGGATGGGAAGCAAACTTTCTTAACATACAGCCAATGACTGCCAATTTGATGTTTTTATCATAATATTTAAGTACCAGTAATTATGCTACTGGTAAGAACCTGTAATAAAGTCGTATGCAGTAGTAATATGCTGATACTCTTCTGTAAAGTATTGGCAGCAGGCTTGGACAGAAGATATCAATTTTGAATGAATGGTCTAATTTCTATTGGATTTCTCTGTTAGAATGGTCTAATTTCTATTGGATTTCTTTGATTCAACATTATTATTGATCTTGGAGCATGCAAAAGTTAGGATAAAGTTGTCAGTTCCATCGGAATAAAGAATGGACAAGCAAAATAATAATAATAATAATAATAATAAATTGTGGATGATAAATGAAACCATCTCATTATAGAAGTCATGCGATATAAGCAGTTATACATTACTGACATTATAAGGTGAGCTTGCATAGAAGAGATCTAAGACCTTAAGAAAATAAATAAACAGAAGCTGTCTTTTGAATAGAAGAGCTATAGAATGGTTAGTTGTATAAAAAAAAAATGGTCTTTGATTGGCTGAGATGAACGATTGTAATTTGAAGAACTTGCAGGAGTTGACAGATGCCAATTAGATATGCTTTTGGAAGATGATTTATTAAGCAGGTAGATCAATAACTAACAGATGGCTTGAATGTGTGGGCCTACTTTACACTGGTGCCTATAGACAGGGGAGCACTGAGGAGAGAGGCACACTTACTATGGTACTCCTGGTGAGTTGGGCGGCTCGAGATCTGTGGGTTTCCTAGTATGTCCAGGGAGGGATTTTGTTAATCAAGATTTTTTTTTTGCAAATAATTATTGTTTTATTGTTTACATGTTTCTATATAAATCCTTACTACCCTTTGTTTTTGCATTGTCCTTAGTGTTTTCACAACTCTTGCGACCAATAAAGAAAGAACTATTACCACCACCACCACCACCACCAATAATAATAATAATAATTAATTCTGTTTTATTGGCCACAAGGGCTAATATAAATCAAAAACATGTAAGGACAAAGACAGGACGAAGGTTACAAAAGGGTTTTGTCCGAAAGGGAGAAAAACGTTCGTGTAAACAGTAGAAAAACAGAGAAAGATATAACAAATAAAACTCCCAATAGGGGGAGGCGCTTCGAAAGGTTACACGTGGAAAAATCCATAAAAGCCACGGGAGCCTGGTCAGAAAAAATAAGAAAGGGGTATAGAGCCCTTTCTCCTTTTACATTACCTTTTTTCTACAGGTGTATTCTCAGAATTGGTCCGTTTATACTGGCCATTCTTCCAACAGTCACCCATCTTTCAACAAATTTGCTATAAGACAGCACTTCCCTCTCTACTCTCATCTTCCTTTTCAAGTGGAACTTGAAAAAGTTGATGAGGCCTTGGCCAAAGAGGAAAGTGTCTGACTTTAGCCCTTTCAAATGGGTCCACCATACAACCTCTTTCGCTACAGTCACTAGGCATAGAAAAATTGCCTTGCCCTCCCAGTTAAAGGAGGTTGGCGGGTCAATCTTCACGATGGATTCAGCTGATAGCCGGATCCGTCCTACACGTGACAGTAGCTGTTCGACATAAACCCATAGGTCAGCAATACCCGGGCACTGGACGAGTGCGTTCAGAACGGTTTCGTCGTCCTGAGCGCACCTTGGGCATGCGCGGCTGACGGCACTGAGTTACCAGTCCTTTATATAAACTAAAAAATGAATTAGACTGACATTTATTTTATTTTGAACCTGTTGAAGGCACGCGAGATGTCGAAATATTGTTCAAAGCACCAATAAATAAGTTACTTTCGAGTTGCGCTTTTTGTCATTAAGTTGGCCTTGGTGATGGATTACGTCAGCTATGTTTACCTTAGTGATGAATTGTGGCAATCATATACAAAAGTAAAGAACTCACCTCTCTATCTATTACATTTCTGCTGAGTTACCAGTCCTTTATATAAACTAATAATAATAATAATAATAATAATAATAATAATAATCCTTTCTACTATAGGCACAAGGCCTGAAATTTAGGGGAAGGGGATAGTCGATTACTTCGACCCCAGTACACAACTGGTACTTATTTTATTGACCCTGATAGGATCAAAGGCCAAGTTGACCTTGGCAGAATTTGAACTCAGAATGTGAAGATGGATGAGATACCATAGCCCAATTTCTAACATGGGTAGATGGCCAGAAATTTTGACTGGAATGAGAGAATGGAAGTTAGAATCTAATTAACACTAGATCATAACTGGAAGGATGCAATACATGCTACTTACACAAGTTTCAGCCATAATTGGCCCAAGCTATGACTAACTTAATAGCATTACCGGGAGAAAACATTTGATCATATTTCATGTTACAGTCATACTTTGGGCACCAGAGCTTGTTTCAGTAAAGATTTAACAAACTACCTACACCTATAAACCAGATATAGATGGTTTATCTGAAATTTGTTAGAGGTATTTGTCTAAGAACTGCTTGAATGTTATGAAGTCCTTTTCTTCCCTTGTGTGTCTTGGCATGAAGTTAAAGAGATCAGGACCAGTTGAAGTGAAATAGTCTGTCTTAATGTTGTGATGTGGTGCAAGCATGATTTTTGTAGAGGATAAATGATAGTAAACATCAACATATGTATTGCAGCACGAGTACATGAATAGGAGTATGTTACTCATCCTGACACGTTCAGTTCTAAAAATCAAGCAAATGATTCTATGACTCTTCCCTTGCCTCATACAGAAGATATTGTCCCACACATTGGCCAAAGATGCCTCTATTTGTTCTTTTGCGGGCAAACAGAAACTTGCTCATCGTTATCATAATCATCAATATTTAACGTCTATTTTCCATGCTGGCATGGGTTGGATGGCTTGACAGAAACTGGCAAGGTTAGGGGCCTGCACCAGGTTCCGCAGTATATTTTAGCTTGGATTCTATAGCTGGATGCCCTTCCTAGCACCAACCACTTTACAGAGTGTACAGGGTGCTTTTTACATGGCACCATCACCAGTGCTTTTTACATGGTACTAGCACCAGTGCTTTTTTATATGGTACCAGAACCCACATCGATGCTTTTTATGTGTCACCTTGGTTTTAGAATCTCAATTCCTTGTTGGCAATTCATCGATTAATAATTCATAGATATACCAAATCGACTGTAGCAAGACTTGAATTCACAATGTAAACTGATGCAACTAAATAATGCAAAGCATTTTTGTTTGTCATTTTAAGAATTCTAACAATGCACATCCTCAATTAATGTGGGAGTTATTTGCTATGTCTGATTTCATAAAAGGAAATTATAATTAAGCTAGGGATAAAAACAAAAGCAACAACAAAACAATTAGATAAAACAATAAAATAGCTGTGACACTTCCCCCACATTTTCCCATAGACCTTATAAGAAAAACTTTTACCTAATTCACTGAACTGAGAAAAATCAAAATATGAGTGGGAAATGGTTACAAAAATATATAAAGTAAATACTTATTACTAAAAATCTTCATTGTAAAAATACAAAACACTGATAAAGCTTTGAAAGTATTTCTAAAAATAAAATATTATGAGCTAAGCTTCTTATATATAGAACAATAAACTCACAAAGCTCATAGTTCGACAAATCTTTTTTATACTTTCAATACAATCATGATATTTTTGCCTTTTTAAAAATGGCTCTTGCTCATCAGTGAATTTCCCACACACAATGTGTAGAATAAGGTTATTAAATGTGGGAAGGTAGGAGATGGCAGAATTGGTGGAGTGCTAGGCCAAATGACGGGTACAGAGTTCAAATCCCATGGAAAGTGGGGGCTGACTTTGTCTCTCAGCCTTTGGAAGGGGAAGTCTCTAAAAGAGTATAGTAATAGTAGTTGATTTACCACAGATCAGTCCTGGTTGAGCAGACTTACAACCAAAGGTATTCAGCTGTGACCCTCTTGTCACTTTACATATACATGCGTGCGTGCATGTGTGTCTTTCTTTATTTTATAATAGGGAGTGATTTGAAGATTTGGTTGCTATTTCTAGCAAACTGAGTGACCTTGTAGAATAGTCATGGACAAACTGCAGAACATGGAACTTTCTAAATGATATACCTAATGAAAAATTACTTTGAATTCATTTCGTAGTGCAGCCCATCTGACGATGAGTCATATCTCATTTGACTCACTTCTCATAAAGGGTTGCCTATAGTTGTTATAGAAATGCCTTAGTTGTTGTTGTTGCTGCTGTTTAGCCTCAGAAAGCCCTGACTGAACAATGATCAAAGCTGTTCCTCCATGACAATTCTGTAAGGAACCCAAAAACACATTTTCCAGCATATTTTTTTAAGATGGCATGATGTGCTCAAAGAGATATTTGGGTGCTATTTCTAGCAAGCTGAGCAGCCTCATAGTTGCATTTCTATTAACTTCATATAGGTATCAGTCAAGTGCTTTTATCCGTCTTAAAAGGATAGAAGACAAAGTTGACCTCCTCAATAGGACTTGAACTCAGATCATCACAGTGAGTCAAAATGAGACACTGATTAACACTAACAACTTGGCCAATTCATCAACTTGTAATAAAGTTGGAAATAATCAGACTACCATTTTATTAGTTAAATATGTAGTTCAGTATTGTGTGTGTGTGTGTGTGTGTGTGTGTGTGTGTGTGTGTATATATATATATATATATATATATATATATACATATATATACATATATATATAAAATTTCAATTTGAAATTATAATTTACTCTCTGATCGAATACTGCAGTTTTCTGCGGTACTGCTCGTAACATACAATGGGTACAGGGGATAAATATGTATTCACATTTGGCTGTGTAAATTTTGGAAGTGTTGGTTGGATATCTGTTGCACGATATCACTCGATCGTGTGCATATTTAATCCTAGCACTTTCAAATCTTATATTGGAAATGCTACACTGATGATGAGAAGTAAGTAATTAAACACTTTAATCTCGAAACGCATATGTGGTTAATCAGAGTCATGTTGATTCATTATTTTTCTCTTTGCCTACGTAAAAAAGTGTGTTACTGTCTGGGAGATTCTTATGGTAGTAGAAAAGGAATTTTTAACTCCTATTTCTAAATTCGGTATGTGGTGAAGCAATTAGCTGACCCCTAATTATAATTATGTTTATAATTATAGAATATTTGTATATATATATATATATATAT
>NC_068990.1:45879314-45890219 GCF_001194135.2 Octopus bimaculoides
ATATATATATATATATATATATATATATACACACACACACAATGGTCTTCCATACAATTTCTGTCAACCTAATACACTCACAAAACTTTGGTCAACCAAGGGCTATAAAAGACTCGTGCTGTCACACAATAGAACTGAACCCATAACTACATGGTTGTAAAGCAAGCTTCTTAAACACACAGCCATACTTGCTTTCTTTAACAAGTTTTTGTTTTGTTTAGCCCTTACTGCATTATGCCAGCCCACAAAAAAAATGTAACAGTCACAAAGCCATACAATACAAAGTATTTTATTTCAATTCTAAATACTGTTCATATATTATTAAACTTTTCATGAATACAATCTATTGTACAATCCTCTTTTTTATGAATTTCTTTTTCATCAATACTATTTATTTCTCGTATTATTTAACTGCAATTAACTGTAGAATAAAAATTAAACTTCATGCATTAATGGGTTAGTATATAAAAGAAAAAATGATGTGGGCAAAATCATTTAGCAATAATCATTGTATCAATTGTTCTGAGTGTAAGAACTGGGATGGGTGGGTGTTGATAAATTAACTATTCACTTGATTGTAAATATTTCAACTTTAGTTTTATGAGAAAGAAATACACAATTAGTTTGAGACATTATATTTTACTTCCTTACATTAGAATCACTATTTCATTATTAATTACTGAGTTCAAGTTTTGGCACAAGGCCAGTAATTTAGGGGAGATGTAAATCGATTACATTGACCCCCCTCCATCAGTGTTCAACTGGTACTTTTTTTATTGAGCCCCCAAAAGGATGAAAGGCAAATCAACCTCATCAAAATTTGAACTCAGAATGTAAAGATGGATGAAATACTGTGAAGCATTTTGTCAAGCATGCTAACGATTTTGTCAGCTCACCACCTTATTTCCATTACTAATTATTGGTTTCAAATTTTGGCACAGTGCTAGCAATTTCAGGAGAGGGTGATAGTCAGTTATACCAACCCCTGGTACTTATTTTATTGACCCTGAAAGGATGAAAGGCAAATCCAACCTTGGTGGAATTTAAAGTCAAAACATAAAGACAGACTAGCTGCAGAAATATATGTCTGGTGAATGGCGACCACACCTGTTCACCGTCAAGGAAGCACTGGAGATGTCGTAGCCTCAGTGCATGTTTGCTCATTATCAACCACAGCAAGCCCAGGCAACCACTCAGCGAGTGTTGACAGCAGATAGACCGCTTGACCATCGGTCAACAAGTGGAAGACTGTATGCTTCAGTGTAAAAACCATAAGAAAAGACATGTGTAGAGAATTCTAGTGTTAGCAATGGTGGCACATGGATGATAATATTTGTAAAGCTACATTCATACATTCACATACCTACACACATACCAAATAGTGGTGTGATACCAGAAGGAATACATGCATCAGCAATTTTATTAATTATTGACAATTCTAATGATAATTATGACTGTTTTTTTCTATAGCATTTTATTTTGTTTGTTTTTTGTTTGGATGGGTGAGGGCATGTGGAGGGGGATCAGCAATGGCTGCACAGCAATGCGTGGGATTTTTATATCAATGTCACAAGACTGTTCTATACCTTGCATGAATTTTTTTGGCCTTCTATCTGTCTCTTTTTTTCTTTTCATACAGGAAAAAAAAAGAAAAAAACCTAACCAAAACTGTTTAGTGTTGTCTCCAAAAGTTCTATATAGCTTAAAAATAATTTTAGCTTAGAAAAATTACATTCGTAATAAATTTCCCTATCCGTTTATCAGTTCACCCATCCATTTTCAGTGCTCGTTATACCTGGGAAGGTCAGGAGGTAAAGTCCTCAGGCACCTCCTCCAATAAAGACCTGTCAAAAACAAAGTGTCATTACACTTTCCTACTGGATTCCCAAGCATGATCAACCGAGGTGAAGGACCATCTCCTTCGCAAAAATCCTATTTCAGCAACTTGTATTTGTGACTGTACTTTTTCAGTCATTACCAAACTTTCATGGTTAGAAGTGAGGATAGGTATAAAAACTAAATTGAAGATAGCAAGTTTGGATTTTATACCATAATTTTTTTTTATTTTAGAATAAATGTGTTCAAAAATCAATGCAAGAACTATTTGGTATAAAGTAATATTGGTTTCAAATTTTGGCACAAGGCCAGCAAGTTCAAGAGAAGGTGCAAGTCGATTACATTGACCCCAGTGCTCAACTGCTACTTATTTTATTGACCCTGAGAAGATGAAAGACAAAGTTGACGTTGGCGAAATCTGAACACAGAACAAGACAGATGAAAATACCACTAAGCATTTTGTCTGGCGATTTAACGATTCTGCCTTAAGTAATATTAAAAAAAATTTGCCTTTCATCAAATGCATTGCTTCTACTAAAGTACCTTAAATTATTTGTAAATGTGGTAAAGTAAAACAATTTCAAGTTTGCACAAAGTAGCAGTCTGAATGATGGTCTGGATACTGAAGTGGAATTAACCCTTTTGTTATCATATTTCTGTTGAAATACACTGCCTTTGTTTCATTGATTTTGTAAATGATGAAGAATTTAGGAAAATACTTTGTCGTTATTATGCTGGTGTTTAGAACATAAATTAACATGGAATTTTGGTGGAAGGTCTTAATTCAGATCAATTTAATACAGGAAACTTGTATCATAGAGCCAAGGGTGATTTTTAGATGTTGTTGGCACTCTGTCTAATTAAAAAAAAAAAATTGAACACTTAAAGCAACTTAACAAATAAGTGTTTTGAAAGAAATAAACTTAATTACATACTGTATTTCCAGCATACAACTTGAATTTTTCATACCAAAATTTACAGCTCAAAAAAGGTAGATTGGCTTATATCAAGATGACATAGAAGGATTGAAAATTATGCTTGGATGTTTACACAGCATATTTACACTATATACAATGTTGGTTTGTAATGCCAGAAAATATGGCGAGCCTTTATTTTTGAGATTAAAGTAATGGTAAATATAAAACTGAAGTAAATGTAGCATGAAAGATGAAATTAAAAATAAATTAAATTAAAATTACATTGTAAAATATTGAAAAGTTTATTCCTACAAAATTTAGCAATGAAACTTTGCATCCACAGAACAGGAGTTAAAAATGCAAATCTAAAACCACAAATATGTTGTTCTTAGAAAGGGAATTGCTTCTATCAGTTCCTCCTTTATATCAGGTCATCCCATAAATTCTGTCCGATTTTACCTTTTTTAAAATTGAATGAAATTTAATAGTATTTTAGAATGTTTAATGGAATTTAAAATTATTTTTATGCATTTGTATACATTTAAACTAATTAAATATTATTTTACAGAATAATAGAATTAAAATTTCTTTCATTAAAACCCTTTCTAACATGGAAGTATCCAAAGAGCATTTGAGGCACATAATGTTTTATGAGTACAAAAAAAGAAAACTCTGCAGCCGAAGTGACTTGAAATATACAGTCAGTTTATGGGAAAGAATGCTTGAATGAAAGAACTTGCAGAAAATGGTTTGCAAAATTCAGAAGTGGAGATTTCAGTCTTGAAAATGAAGATCGAACAGGACGTCAAGTTGAGTTTGATGATAAACTCCTTGAGGCATTGCTTGAAGAAAATCCTGCATTATCAGTTAAAGAATTAGCAATAAAGCTTAGTTCAAACCATACAACTGTTCATCATCATCTTCAACAACTTGGAAAGGTTCCTAAACTTGGAAAATGGATGCCTCATGAATTGTCTGGAAGCAACCACAAATCCCGAGTTGACATCTGATCTTCTCTCCATTCTCCTGAACTCATTTCACCCTTTTTGGATAGACTTGTGACTAGTGATGAAAAATGGATCTTCTATCGAAATGTCAAATGTCATAAACAGTGGCTTGGTAAAAGGGGAAAAAACTCAACCACAACCAACGAGGGAACTTCATGGGAAAAAGGTTCTCTCTATCTGGTGGGATTGCAAAGGAGTAATTCACTTTGAATTGTTACCACCTAATGCAGCAATCAATGCTCAAGTCTACTGTCAGCAATTAAAGCATTTGAACTAAGCTTTGAAGAAAAAAAGACCCACTTTAGTGAATCAAAAAGGAGTGATGTTTCATCAGAACAATGTGCGACCCCACACTGCAGAGATCAAATCACAGAAGATCGAAGAGCTTGGTTGGGAAAAAATTCCTCATCCACCTAATTCTCCCAACCTTGCTCCTTCAGACTACCATTTGTTTCGTAGTTTACAGAATAATTTCGGGGACATAACTTTCACAAGCCAGGAGGAAGTTGAAACTGACATTTCAGAGTTCTTCACTTTGAAACCAAAAGAGTTTTACATTGATGGGATTAAAAAGCTTGTAAATAGATGGAAGGAAGTCATAGATAATCAGGGAAAGTACATTGATGGTTAAATTTCAATTAAATATAACATTTGATCACTTGTTTTCTTTATTCAAAATTCGGACAGAACTTATGGGATGACCTGATAGAAAACCTTAAATCTGATTTGATTATTTTTAGTATAGAAAATAATAATATTAATATATGTGGAACTTGAAATTTTAATGTATTAATCACAGTTTATAGTTAGTTGAAGTTGATACTGTTTTACCATCTCAGATTCCACAACTCTGTCTACTATGACACAATTGATCTAAGATTAAGAGATTTTATCTTTGATGAGCACTTGAAAGATTTCAAACATGTGTCTGAATTTTTGAGATGAAAAATTATTATTATTATTATACACTCCTCTGAAATAATTTCCCCATCCCTTACTGAGATGGCATTTTCTCATTCTTTTTCTGTCTTGCAAGTTACTTGGTGACCTCACTAGTGCTGATGCCATGAAAGAGCATCCAATACACTCTGTAAAGTGGTTGGGATTAGGAAGTGCATCCAGCTGTAGAGACCTCATCAAAACAGACCCTGGAGATAACACAGCACTCAGGTTAGTTGGATCCTGTCAAACCATCCAATCTATGCCATCATGGAAAATGGATGTTAAATCTTGATGATTACAATGATATTTGGAATAGTGTCTTCTAAGTTGTTACAGTAATAATAGCTGATTCAAACAGAACATGCTAATGACATCAGAAGTAGAAGCATAACTAACAGAAGAATATCTCTGGTGTGGACAAAGGAATGGAAACAATCTGCCTTTGTGTATTTGGGAAAGGAATCAGTTTGCAATTCTGACAATGTTAGCAAATACAACACAAACCAGGAAGAAGGCCAGAAGGAACAACAGCTGAAATGTTGTAATTATAACCAAGATAAAGAAACTAGTCTGAATATATCATCATCATCAGCATAATTATTAACATCATTGACAATGACAGTCATTTACAATGATCATGCTATCTCAATACAGGGAGACACAAACACCGACATACACAAAGGCATAATTGAACATATTGGAAAATTAAAATAAACACCAGTATGAAGATTTAGTTCCTACATATGTTTCACCATTGCAGTGATTAGAAACTCCAAATAACTGCAATGATGAAATGTATGTAGGCACTAAATATTTATACAAGTGTTTATCTTAACATTCCAATACATATGCTCTGTATATCATAGCTAGTAACACTACTAAATACAGTGGTTGACAAACCACTTATTGGAAGCTGACTGAATAATGATAATCTATATGGAGCTCTAACTCATACAGTAATAGTCGAACATCTAAGTGTACACACACCTAACTGGTCACAGAAAAGGCCTGACAGCCATGACTGGATTCTCCTGCTTGTGTGGTATGGTGCAGAGTCCTGTTGCCAGACACAGGGTTTCCTAGCAGGCACCCTCTTGACCCAGGGCAGCACTACCTCCTCCAGGCACTTGATGTAGACCTCCATGTTGAGTTTGAGGCCATGTTAGAAGACGAATGGAGGCATAACGTAGCCATCACTAGTGATCACTCCAAACACCATGATTTTGACTGGATGTTTGATTTTTATCACTTTTGGTAGAAATTTTCCTTGTCTGAGAAAAACCAAAGCATGTTTAGTTGGGGGGAGGGTGTTTGAGCTAGTTCAAAAGTTTTGTAGTGCCCTTGATGGCCTGAAATAAAAATTGGCCGTTTCTCATCTTGTATGAGGATTACACATTGTTTTCATGCACTACCTGCCTGATAAGAAACTTGGACATTCTCATGTCCCTGGCAATGACCCTGACTGACTTGGAGGGATCGTTGTCAATTATGGCCTGGATCTCGCTAACAAATTCAGGAGTTCTTTTCTTATCAGAATGATCACAGTAAGTTTTCTGAGCTGCCATACCTTCATAATCGCCATTAGACTCATTCATCTCTTTCTGAATCCTCTGCACTGTCCTCAGATTGACATCTAAACACTCTGAAATGTTTGTATTGGAGCTTCTGACACGAATGCCAAGCAGTACAATATGTCGTTTCCAAATTTTTGGCAGAGAAAATTGCGTTATGCTGCTTTGTTTTTTTCTCACAGAAGGAGCCCAACTGACTCTACTATACTGTGTAATTGACAAAATAAAAAACAAAGAATGCACATGCGCGAAATTAAAAGTATAAAATGGTGACAGTTTACCCATCACATCCTGTATAAATAAATATAAACACATACTTATATTACAGGCTTCTTTCAGTTTCTACCTCCCATATTAATTCACTCACAAAACAGTGTTTGGCTTGAGGATATAGTAGAAGACACTTGCTCAAGATACCACATTGTGGAATGAACCCAAAAGCATGTGACTGGGAAACTAACCTGTAAACCACATTGATCATGCCTGCACTTACTCATCAGTAGAGGATAAAGATTTTAAATGGTTTGTAAATCGCAACAAAGACTTACCTTTCGTGAGCAATTCTCCAGAATGATGTAGACATTATCACTATCTTCAAAGTAACTATGGAATTCTACAACATGTTTGTGTTTCAGGTTTCTGTGTAGTTCTATCTCACGTAGGATCTGGTGAAAGAAAGGAACATTTTCAGAAGTTTATACACTTATTGATTGCTGTTTAGAGGAAAGTATGCAGATTCTGTAATGTGTGTGTGTGTGTGTGTGTGTGTGTGAAAGGAAGGGTGTGTCTGTATGTATGTGTATATATCTGTGCAACTGTAGAAAACTGTGTGGATTAACGTATATGTTGAAGAAATTACACATGTGTACATGCAAGTCTGTGTGTGTGTGTGTGTGTGTGTGTGTGTGTGTGTGTGTGTGTGTGTGTGTGTGTGTGTGTGTGTGTGTGTGTGTGTGTGAAGGAAAGTTCATAAGCTTTTTAATATGCATGTGTTGGAGAGGTGTGCAAGTGTGCATGTGTGTGTGCTTGTAAGAAAGTGTGTGGCGTCTGTAATGTGTGTGTGCATGTATGTATGTAATGTGCAAAACCTGGAATCCAACTGTTGATGAAAAAAACAGTTGAAATAAAGTTAGGAGGAATGGTAAAGTTAATATGCTACGAGGATTGTAGACAGTAATGACGCATTGCTTTGATGATGTTTCATATGAGAATGAACAAATCAGAGCTAAATCTGAAGCTGAAGAATTCATCAGGTGCGGAGATGGAACACTAAATAAGTGTTGAGGTGTGAGAGGATGAAGAGGTACAAGAAGGTAGATAAGTAAAACACATCAAACAACCACACACAGAATTACAAATACAATGTTAGGTTAAAGTAATGTAGTGTGGAAGTAATGAAGGTGATTGTAGAGAGAGAGAGGCAACGCAACAAAATGGGATGTGTGTATGTGTATGTATATATATATATATATATACTCTTTTACGCTTTTACTTGTTCCAGTCATTTGACTGTGGCCATGTGGTGCACCGCCTTTAGTCAAGCAAATCAACCCCAGGACTTATTCTTTGTAAGCCTAGTACTTATTCTATCGGTCTCTTTTGCCGAAGTGCTAAGTTATGGGGACGTAAACACACCAACATCGGTTGTCAAGTGATGTTGTGGAGACAAACACAGACACAAACACACACACACACAAACACACACACACACATATATTCATATATTTGAGCGAATGTATATGTGTTTGTGTATGTTTATTTAGAAAGATACATAGAAAATAGAATTACAGACATGTGTGCATTTACACATGTATGCATACATACATACATACATACATACATATATAAACAGACACACTTAAAAAGGAAGGAAGCAGGCTGTTACCAAGTACAGAAAACTGTGTGTTTGCTAGACTGTGCTACTCATATATATAAATGTATACATATGCACACACACACACACACATACACACACAGAGAGGCACACACACACACACACACACAGTCAGACAGAGTTGAAACACTGATTTTATTTTCACTTTTTTGTACCCTTTTTATATATAAAATACTACAATTAGCCCTCATTTTCGATGGCACAGGGCCAGCTAGTAAACTAAGAATACATAAGCATGTTTATTATGTATATATGTGTGTGTGCATGCATGCTTTAAAATTATTATTTTTATTTTAAATTCAATAATAATAACAATAATAAAATAAATTTTTTTATTCCTTATATTTGTTTATTTTATTATATATTTTATTATTTATTTTTACTTATATACTTTAATTGATTATTATCATTATTATTGAATTTGAATATATGCGCAAATGAACACACATGCTCACACAAATAATAAACATGCTTTTATCTTATTAATCTATACATATGCAGAAATATATATGTGTTACCTCTCACATAAACTTAAACATAATGTTATATGATATAACTATGAATAAATATCTAAATATAAATAATAGTATAATTACTTTAATAACCTTTTACTAATATGCATACATACTTATGAACTAATAAAGTAACTTAGGAAAGAAACATACATACACACACACACACACACTGTAGCACATAAACAAAGATATCTATACTTGTTTGATATGTATATATACATATACACACACACGTATGCACACATGAACATAAATTTTATTTCACTTTTACTTTATTATTGATTTTTATTTTTACTCCTATATACTTTAATTTATATACTCTAATAAGTAACTTATGAATGAGACATATATATGCAGGCACACACATATTGGTGCATAAACAACTGACATCCATACCTGTTGTGCATATATATATATATATATATATATATATATATATATATATATATATACGCACATATGCATATATATGTATATGCACATATGCACACATGTACACAACCCGAACATAAATTTTATTTCAGTTTTATTTTATTTTATTATTTATTTTTACTCTTATATACTTTAACTTATCATTTATTATTATCATTATTATTATTATTGAATTTAAAATGAAAATAATAACTTTAACGCATGCACACGCACACAGACACACACATAATAAACATGCTTATGTATTCTTAATCTATTGGAGTACTTCAACCGATCAAAATGTAATCTTTGTAATGTCCTTGTTCATGCCCTTTTTTTTAAACAACTTAAGGTATTTTGAAATGCAAACATTTACATATGCTTTGTAATTTTCTCCAAAATATATCTCAAAAACTCATCCCAGGTCCTAAATGATACACACTCTCCAATGCTCTTTTCCTTAAACATGTGCTGTTGAAATTAAGATATGTCTAATATACCTGTGTGTCTTTTATGTGACCAAATACACTAATATCCTTTCTGATTTTGGCACAGCAATTCTGATTGTAGAGAGCAAGATGAGAGTAGCAGCCTCAATATTTAATTCTAACTTTATTTTATTGATCCTGAAAGGATGAAAGGCAATGTCAACCTTATAGCTGGAAGAAAAACTGCGAAACATTTTGTCCAGCATTCTAACTATTCCATCAGCTTACTGCCTTATCAAATATGGTAATATCAAAATAGAAAATGTTATACAGCAAATGCTGTTATGAACTTACACATTGAAATACTAAACAGCCAACTTAATTTCTAATGTGGTGCATACCCTTCTCATTTTCCTTATTTGTGTCCGATGACAGAATATCCCATACTTTGGGATATCCCAGAAACAGCTGTAAGACTCTGAATTTTTCCACTAATAATAACATTTATGGCTTGAGATATTTGTCTTGCCTTAACATTTGTTGTCCTCTTTAACAATTATATATCTACTATATTCGAAATCTACAATAGTTCCATAACTTCCATCTTGGCTACAACCTTGGAGCCCTGGTAATCCATTACAGCACTTACCCAGCGTACCTAGTCATTTAGATCACATGTGAACTAAAGCCCCATATTTTGTGTGTGTGTATAAATATATATGTATGTATATATATATATATATATATATATATATATACACATATAATATATACAAAATGCTATTCTAAACTAGCTGCTTCCATCACTAATAATGTGTGTATGTACATACACATGCACACATTACTATATTACTGTATTGACCAGGCTATTGGATGTTGTTATGTACCTCTGGTCATATTGTGCTTCCTTGTATTGTTACAGGTTTTGAATGATGCTACTCTGCAGGCAGGCTATTATTACCCCTGAGCGGATTGCCAGTCTGTTATAGGGTAACCCAATTAACAACTGAGTGAACTGGAGTGACATGAAAGGAAGTGTTTTGCTCAAGAACGCAATGCATCACCTGGTCTGGAAATCAAAATCAGGATTTTTGCAATGGTGAGTGCACGTTCACACACACACACACACACACACACACACAAACATATCAGTGTGTGTATAACTGCATGTAAGTATATATTTTTGCTTTATTATATGTTGATATTATTCCTTTATCATAATGGAGTTAGTATATTTTTTCATCATATAACCATTGTAATTGTGAAGCGACTGTGTAAATGAAGGGATGTATATTATCAACTTATAATGAATTATGCATATATACATATAAATATGTATATATACATACATATAAATATATATACATATTTATATACATATATA
>NC_068990.1:45894473-45897144 GCF_001194135.2 Octopus bimaculoides
ATATATATTATATATATATATATTATATATATATACACATACATATATATACACACAAACATATATATATACACATATCTACACTCTCTGAGTGGTTGGCGTTAGGAAGGGCATCCAGCTGTAGAAACTCTGCCAAATTAGACTGGAGCCTGGTGTTGCCATCCGGTTTCACCAGTCCTCAGTCAAATCGTCCAACCCATGCTAGCATGGAAAGCGGACGTTAAACGATGATGATGATGATGATGATGATGATGATGATATATATATATATATATATATATATACATACACATGCACACAGACACACACACACACATATATAAAACATGTATTTGTTTGCATTAAGTACTTTTATATTATTTCTTTGTTTGTACATACAAACGTATAAATACAATGGTGAACTGGTCTGACTTCACACCAACTGGTTGTTAATATCCTTTTAAAAAGGAGAACCGGTTGTTAACTTTTGGTTGGAGACTAAAGAGGGAAACTACTTGGAAATATTTATGATGTAATCACACTGTAGTATCAAATAACTACACCCAGGAATTCAGTTGGCCACTTAATGCTTCAGGGCAAAATTTAATCAATGTATTTTTCTGTGTAGCATTTTATATTTTGTGTATTTGAAAAGCTTGCTTATTAACCATGTGGTCTTGAGTTCAGTCCCGTCATGCTGTACCAAGGGCAAGTACCTTCTACTATTGCTCCAGGCGAACCAAAGCCTTGTAAGTGGACTTGATAGGTGGAAACTGAAGGTTTCCTAAGGCGGCGAGCTGGCAGAAGCGTTAGCACGCTGGGCGAAATGCTTAGCGGTATTTCGTCTGCCGTTACGTTTAGAGTCCAAATTCCGCCGAGGTCGACTTTGCCTTTCATCCTTTCGGGGTCGATTAACTAAGTACCAGTTACGAACTGGGGTCGATATAATCGACTTAATCCGTTTGTCTGTCCTTGTTTGTCCCCTCTGTGTGTAGCCCCTTGTGGGTAGTAAAGAAATAGGAAAGGTATCCTGTTGTGTAATTTTTGTTTGTTTACTAAGTTGACAGACTGTGATGTTTTCCTCCTTCCAATTGCAGAGAGGTTAAGTAACTCCAGCCATTTGAGTTTGACAAGTTGCTTATATAGCAAAGCACCTTGTAAGTGTGAAACCAACGGTCATTCTCAGACCAGCCATAACAAACAGCCTACTATATATATATATATATATATATATATATATATATATACATGCATCTATATGTATGTATGTGTGTGTGTCTATGTATGGATATGTGCATATGCATCAGAGTGAACCTCAGTTTAGACATCATGCCATGGTTGTAAATGAGTAAAGTTGTGTATTTCCAGTCTTTGGGAAAATATCACCTTGCTTGAAAACAGATGAGGGTTGGTGACAGGAAGGGCATCTGGACATAGAAAAATCTGCCTCTACAAATCCCATCTGATCCAAGCAAGCACAGAAATGTAGATGTTAAATGGTAATGATGGTCGTGGCAGTGATGATGACAATGATGGTGATAAAAAATTAGCAGGGTCATTAGACAGGTAGATATAATGCTTTGTGGTAAATCCCAGGTGCAACTGATACTCATTTTTAGCCGAGTGTACTGAAGTAATATAAAGTAAAGTACTTTGCTCAAGGGTACAATGCATTGCTCAGTCTGAGAATTGATTCCACAACCTAATAATTGTGAACCCAACACACCAACTGCAAAGTCACAGACCTTGACACAAACACACGCATACACACACACACACACACACACACAGACACATGATGGGCTTCTACACAGTTCCTACACAATTTCATTAGTAAGACTTTAGTCAGCTCTAAGCTATAGAAGAAGATATTTGCCCTAAGTACTTCATAGCAGAATTGAACTTGGAAACCATGTGGTTGTGAAACAAATTTCCTAAAGCCCATGCCGACATGGAAGGAAGACATTAAACAATGATGATGATGAAACATGCACATGCACTCACTCACTCTCTCTCTCTCACACACATACACACACACACACACAAACACATAATGTTAAAGCAATTAAAATAACTATGTCTTCCTAACTTATGTCAACAAAAAATGTTCTGGTTGCTATAAGCATTTCATAAACAAACAATTGCCTTGTGAATATTTATTGAATAGTTTCATATGAATGTTGTTGTCTATCTTTGCAGACCAACCAGTCATTCTTTAGAAACTTAAACAAGTCAATACAACAATCAAAAAGCTACATGTTCTTAATTTCACCTGCAAAATATGTTCCTTTTAACTACATGTAATCTATATATATAAAAATGAGAATGTGTGTCTGTCTGTCTGTCTGTGTGAATCCCTAAAACTCGAGAACTACGCAACCAATTTCATTCAAATTTTACACATGCCTTACTTAGGGTTCCAGTTGTGTTTTAGTCAAAAAAAATTATTAACTTCTTGCAGAGTTCGAGCACACGGCAACATAATATCTCCTCCATTATTTAAGTATTACGTGTCAAAAGTGAAACAAAAACACTCATGTCAAATACTTTCACTTTAAAAATGAAACTATTCCACTAACTGAAACAATCACATTTCGATACTGTAGTGACAGATACTTTCACAGAGAGAGAAAGAGAGAAAGAGAGAGACAGAAAGAGAGAGAGAGAGAGAGAGATGTATATGTATACATAT
>NC_068990.1:45897870-45900213 GCF_001194135.2 Octopus bimaculoides
GTAGCTGGTCTTCTCTTGGAAGAGCCCTGCTTCTCACATGGACAACTGTATGTTGTCTGCTCAAGAGTGGGCAGCAAAAAAAAAAACCTATTTGTATATGTTCCACAAGGGAAAACAAGGAACATAGTTTACAACGAGGTGTTATAATCACAACAGCAAGAAAGTATGTACATGATCACCTTCTTTTACGAAACTTCATTGACTTTCATATATTTATATTGATATACATATATATACGTGTGTTTGGGTGCGTGTGTGTATATACATCTCTATATATAAAGATGATGCGTAGTCTAGACGGCGTTTTTAGATATCATTATTCTCTTTAACCCGGGCAACGCCGGGTATTTCTGCTAGTAGTTAATAAATATCTCGGATATTCTTTTATTCTTTCATATGTTTCTCTCATTGGACTGCAGCCGTACTGGTGTACCATCTTGAAGAGTTTAGTGAATTAAGTGAACCCCAGTACTTTTATGTTAAATCTGGCACTTCTTCTATTGATTTCTTTTAGCCAAACTGTTAATGTATTTCAAAACATAAAAGATGCAAGAGCACATTTGATGCACACCAATTTCAGAAGGGCATATGAACAAAGAAAATTTTTTTTAGTGCATTAAAGCATATAATATAGGCTCAACTTCTCATGTAGGTACCAGGGTGATTTTTTCTGAGGCATTTTTCTAGGGGAAAAAATGCATTTTATGCGTCATCAAATACGGTATGTTACAAGACTGAAAACAACCAAAAGATGGTGAGAGACAAATAAATACAAAAATGCATACACACACACACACGCACACACACACACACACGCATACACACATAAACCAGCAGCACCAACAACAGAACCCATCATGTGTGTGTGTATATATATATATATATATATATATATACACACACACACACACATATATATCTGCATCTGTGTGTCATTGTGTTTGTTCCCATCACTACCACTTGACAACCAGCGTTGGTTTGTTTACATCTTCATAACTTAACAGCATGCACAAGAAGCCAAATGAATGAATAAATACTACTTTAAAAAAAAAGTACTAGGGTTAATTTATTCAACTAAATCCTCTCAAAGTAGTGCTCTAGCATGGCCACAGTCTAATGGTTGGAACAAGTGAAAACATATCAAGCAACCATTTCCTTGAAACTAATCTAAAAACTGGAATTTCTTTCTGAATTCAATTTGTTTGTTTGTTTTATTATTGTCATGTGTAACAGCTAATACTTTCCTGATCTGCAACTTGCCAACAGGGATATAAGAGGAAATTGGGTTACAGGGTAACAAAAATACTCATTAAAAAAAAAATACCTAATTGTTGTCACAGAAACAAACCTATTTGGTTCTATTTAATTGCTAATTACATTTGCATCAAGCTTTTGAAAATCAACCCAATTCTTTTCACTGTATTAAATGTTTTCATTTTACCCCCACCCCACCACCAACACTGCCCACCCATCCATCAGTCTATCTAGCTTTATGTTTATCAGCTTTCAACTCTCTCTCTCTCCTTTCTTTGTTAATCAGTGGTTTTATTCCAAATTTTAATAGTAACTTTGAAAAACTAGTATAACTCATTTGACATCCCCTTACCGATCTTTGGATTTGTCTGTGCCACATACTTGGTTAATAACATACACTATATCTCTACTATGGACACTCTGTCATTTATGACAATGAGGGTTTCCAGTGGATCTGATCAACAGAACAGCCTGCTTGTGAAATTAACTTGCAAGTGGCTGAGTACTCCACAGAAATGCATACCCTTCATGCAGTTCTCAAGGAGATTCAGCTTGACACAGAATGTGACAAGGCTGGCCCTTTGAAATACAGGCACCACTTATTTTTGCCAGCTGAGTAGACTGAAGCAACATGTAATAAAATGTCCTGCTCAAGGACACAACATGCTGCTGGGAATTGAACTCACGACCTTACAATCATGAGCCAAATACCTTAACTATGAAGCAATGTGCCTTCACTACATACACTATATACTTGGCTACTAACATAGCCAACAACTTTTCCCTGAACTTCTATCAGTTTCAACATTGAGAATTCTTAAGTTGATTGAATCAACCCATGTCTATTGGAGTAATTTCCCTTTATTCAACGTTTTTTCATAGCGTTTTGTCGTAATAACTGATGAGATGCCGGAGCAGACTTCAGCCCAGGTATGTGAAACTCTGAGTTTTATTATGAAAACCAACTAATTGCCACATATTATGTTTATAGATGTATGTATACATATATATACATACACACACACACATATATATGTGTGTGTGTGTGTATAATATATATATATATATATATATATATATATATATATA
>NC_068990.1:45900841-45903341 GCF_001194135.2 Octopus bimaculoides
ATATATATATATATATATATATATATATATATATACACACACACACACACACACACACACACACATATATATATAAATCCAAGTTCTGTGTTGCACCTTGCATCACCAGTAGTTAAGTAGAGTGGATAACTCTTTTTTGTTTTGTTTTGTTATTCCATATTTTGGTGGTTTCACCTTAACACTTGCCAAAGTATTGGCAGGATACTTCACATAGTAGTGGCAGCAGCAGCAGTAGCAGCAGCAGTAGTGGTAGTAGTAGTAGTAGTAGTAGACTTAATAGACATCCTAGTACTTCCAGTACTTAATTGACACTTTATTTTATTGACACCTTCATCCACCCTCTGAAAAGACAAAGTTGACCTCAGTAGGATTTTAACTGAAAATGTAAAGGGAAGTAACAAAATATGACTCCAGTGATTCTCCCAGCCACTGAACTCATCCTTCTTATAATAATAATGATAATTTGTTCAACTATAGGCAGGCACAAAGCTATTTAGGGGAAAGGGACAAGTTCATTCCATCAACCTCATGCTCAACAGTTACTTTATTTTCTCAGCCATGAAAGGAAGAATGGCAAAGTCAGCTTCAGCAGAATTTGATCTCAGAAAGTAAAGCTGAAAAAATGTCACTAAACATTTTTTCTGACGTGCTAATGATTCTGCCAGCTTGCTGCTTAATAATAATAATTGTAATAATCCTTTGTACTATAGGTACAAGTCCTGAAATTTTAAGGGAGAGGGCTAGTTGATTACATTGCCCCTAATGCTTAAGCTGTGCTTATTTATTAACCTTAAAAGGATGAAAAGCTAAGTCAACCTCAGTGGTATTTGAACTCGGAACATAAAGAGTCAAAAGAAATCCTTTTAAACATTTTCAAAGATATGTTAATGATTTTACAAGCTTACTGCCTTATTGGTTTTAAATTTTGGCACAAGGCCAGCATTTTTAGGGGACAGCTTAGTTAATTAGATCGATCCCCATAACTTGAGTGGTACTTTATTTTAGTGACCCTGAATGGATGTAAAGTTGACTTGGAGAATTTGAACTCAGAATATAAAGACCTGCAACAAATACTACAGAGCATTTTTATCAGACCATTTTTATCAATTCTGTGAATCTAGCACCAGAATTGTTGTGGAGCACAGAGTGACGATAGTCATTCATCACTTGCAATAACAAACAAAAAGCAGTACTTGACTGGTATTTATTTTATCTAAAATGAAACAATGAAAAAATTAAGGTTGATCTCAGCAGGATTTGAACTCAGAATGATTTCTTTATCTACCGCTGTGGTGACACCAGTACAAAATTTGTTGAGTGCATGCACAGATGAAGATAAACATTACACTGTGTATGCACATAAATAAAATGCAAATTTGAAGTCATGCATATAAGCACACATTCACACACACATACACACTGAGAGCCCTTCTAGACTATATGAATTTTTCTCACAAGAGAATCTTGTGTCTTCTAAACGAAGCAAAGAAAAGATGTTCCCTGAGTGAAAAGCATGATATAGTTATTCACCACTTCTACTCAATTGTTCAGGGATAGTTTCCACTCAACCAATTTCTTAATGAGATTGGTTATCCTGGTTGTACCCTCAATCTAGTTCTTATTCATATGAGAGCTGTGGCACAAAACATAGAGGAAGGGTTTAACAGTCTACCCTTCTTTGAAATGGTTAAGTAAAGTGCTTCAGAAATCTGCACATCGGAAGGTGGACATTAAATGATGACGATGATGATGAATAGTGCTATGGCCACCATTATACTTGCACATCTTCCATCCAGATCTATCAAACAGCTTTCATGTGAATATGTTTTCCTGCATGAAAAACATGTAAGATATAGTGGAAAGGCATTTCTGTTGTTGCTTGCATGTCAGTTGTCAGGTCTTTCTCACAAGCTTTTTTTTTTTCTTTAGTTATTTAGTTAATCTACTAATCCTCCTTTCAAATATAATTTTTGTTACACAGCCCCAGGACATCCCTGACTGCACAGACCTATGATCACAGCATTCCAGCTATAATCATACCATTTTGTTTTTTTAAGGCAGACTGTATCTAGGAGTACATTCTGCCTCTGTTTTTAAGACTGTAGTACGAGTATTGAGGAATTTAGTTGTTCTTTCTAGCAGGTTGAGCAACCATGTAGATGCTCCCTCATTGATTTGTTTGAATACAGTATTTTCTTATTCTAGTTTCTTAATGAAAACTAAGCAATTCTACTTTGTTTGCTTTTTAACCAATCCACTATAATTTATAAAAATGTCTGTGATAAAATTTTTCTATGGTGGAATGAAGTAGATAAAGTTATAAATAAGTGTTTAAATATTTGGTTAACCTTTTAGCATTCAGATTATTCTGTCAAATGTAATGCTTATTGATTCACATTGTTTTCAATTAATCATTTATTTTCTCATAGCTTCAAGGTTTCAATGATGTGATTGTTTATTTTTAGAATGGGGTAGGTGTGAGAGGCCAGATCTAGCTTAA
>NC_068990.1:45904978-45915288 GCF_001194135.2 Octopus bimaculoides
GGGGGCTATTTTAACTTTCTTTTTCAGCTGTTGTTGTTATTTTTAGTTGTGTGGCCTGCCTGATGAGTCATATCTCATATAGCCTACTTCTCAAAAAAAAAAGGCTGCCTATGCCTGGTCCCTATCATCAACCCCAATATTTGACTGGTACTTTATTTTATCAACCTCAAAAGGATGAAAGGGAAACTGACCCCAGCAAGATTTAAAGCCCCAAGAAAAAGTGCCAGAGGATGTACATCAATAAATAATAGTACTATTGGTAACAAATAATACTTTTACTATAGACACAAGGCCTGAAATTTTGGGGGAGGGAACTAGTTGATTCGAGTGACCCCAGTGCTCAACTGGTGCTTATTTTATTGACCCTGAAAGTATGAAAGGGAAGATTGAACTCAGTAGAATTTCAACTGAGCATGCAAAGCCAGAAAAAATGCTGCTTAGCATTTTGCCTAGCATGCTAATGATTCTGCCAGTTTGGTGCGTTAAGGACAATGATAAATAATGACAATAAGATTGTATCTAATACAGGCCATGGCCAGAAATTTTTGGAGGAGAAAAATGTTCAATAATTCTTTAACTTGTACTTTATTTATTGACCCCAAAATTTTTAAACCTCCAAATTTAAGGATATGCACTATGCACAAGTGCCAAATGTTACCCATGTTTTCCTAGTTCCAAGTGTGTGATCACATTTCAAATGGTAGGACCTGAAGTAAGTTATATCTGTTGTCCGAGTTAACTGAGATGTATATACAGTCTGGCACTCTGTTGCTTATGACAATGAGGGTTCCAGTTGATCGGATCAGTGGAACAGACTGCTCGTGAAAGTAATGTACAAGTGACTGAGCCCTCCACAGACATGCATACTGTATACTATTAATGTAGTTTTCAGGGAGATTCAGCATGACAAGGCTGGCCCTTTGAAACACATGTACAACTTATTTTTGTCAGCTGAGTGTACTGGAGCAACATGAAATAAGACATCTTACTCAAGAACACAACATGCTTGTGGGTATTGACCTTATGACTTTATGATCAAGAGCAAAATACCCTAACCACAAAGCCTTCATACATGTATATATAACAAACAGTTTAAATCACAATAATAATGCTAAACTTTTCTATGATAGCAATGATATATTATAAAGATCTAAATTTTATACTGATGGTGAATACAATATTTACGATAGCTACCATGCATGGTTGCCCACGTTGGAGATCATATCGATCAATGTCTAACAAAATTTTGCTCATTTTGTTGATATGAAGTAAAATCAGATAATAAAAAGTGACAATGGTAGCAATAAAACATTTTTTGTTTTGCTTGTTTTGTTTTTGTTTTTTGTTTTCTTTTCCCATCTAGACAGAAATTTGTACTATAAATACAATTTCAACATAGTTTATATCCCTTGAAATTACAGATGAAACACTGTGCGAAGAGGCTTAATTTAAATTTCTTTTAATTTTTGAAAATTTGAAATGTTATGTTTCAGAATATTAAAATTCTGAATTAAAAAAATTTCCTAACAAAAAATTTTGAATAATTTGTTTTTTAAATTAAAAACAAAAGCATTTTGCTAGATCTTGAATGTCTAATGTTTAAAATTTCTTAACTCCAAAGACATTTTCTTTAACATGCATGATAAAATTATTGGAGAAATTTTATAAATCTATGCTTGCGAGAATAAATGGTGAAATGTATCACTGTAAAATAAATTTTGTGTATAAAGCGATGTCAAAGGTCAGTAAGGTCTCGTCTACATTTTCAATTTGTTGCAGGATGATGCCATTGCAAATGGATGAAATGCTAAAATTCATTTAACTCATCTTTGAAAAACTTTCTTGTTCTGTTGAGTTTAAGAGACTTTATGCTATGTAAGTCCAGCAACGAAATGTCTCTCCATTAAGCAATGACTTCACCAAGTACTGGCTTTGAGGGCATTGATCCATTATCTTGAGATATACGCTAGCAGTACTGATTCCAGTACAGGCTGTTCTGCATTTCTTCATTCATTCAATCAGCTCTTTTTCCAACTTCAGAAATGTTGCATACTCTCCTATATCTGCCTTCTTTCAACTTCAATATGTATTGAAATCTAAATTTGTTTTTGGATCATAATCAAATGCTTTTAAACTCAGAACATCTAAAATAATGATGATTAGCTGCCTGCTTCCCATTTCCCTCTGTAGCTGTCCCTAATTATTTTTTACACTACAAGCTAGTTTCAGTCAAGGAAATTTTCCCATTGACTGAGGACCAGGAGCATAACAAAACAATAAAATTCATAATACATCCTTTAATTATGACCTATGTGATATATGTATATTACATATATAATGCAAAAAACACCCTGCAGACTGCAAAAGTCAATAAAACAGAATTATGATTTTAAAATTTATTTTTCCTGTGTGGCCCAGCACCAAATGATTCACAGCCCAGGGGTTGGGGACCCTTTTTCAGTGTCTTATTGCATGACATGTTCTAGTAGAACTAATAAAAAAATAAGAAAGATAGTTTTTGAATTTGCTTCATTTAAGATGTATGAATAAATCTGACTAAACATAGATTGTAATACAAAAAAAGGGGCAATGTGTATACATGAATGCATGTACCATAATCAAGTGTGCCTGCGTTCACTTTGCTTGGCAACAAGAGTTGCTGATGTCGATAAATGATGATATTTATTTGATTAAATATATTTGTATATTGTGAAGGCACATGGCTTAGTGGTTAGGGTTTTTGCACTCATGATTTCAAGATTGTGGTTTTGATTCCCACACCAGTGGTGCATTGTGTTCTTGAGCAAAATATTTCACTTTAAGTTGCTCCAGTCCACAAAAGTCTAAATGGGTAACCCTGCAACAAACTGATGTTCCATTCAGGGGGAACGTTGGCTTGCCTGCTTAGTCAGCAACATGGCATCATTCAAAAGTTAAAATGTGAGGAAGCACATTGTGACCAGTAGTGTATAACTATATCTGATAGTCTGGTTGAAACAATGATGTACATATGTATATATATATATATATATATATATATATATATATATATATATATTTAACAAAATTACCTGAATAATACAAAAAGTTATGAAAGCTTTGACTGAAAAAACTACAATGCTAAGGAATTTTTTTGACATTGCCAGTATACCTGCAACACACTGTTGCAGTTGTCTATAATCAGGAAAAACAGGCCTGCCTACTTGACTCAATATTAGGCATTAGAATTTATTGAATGTCATTTGTGAAAACTACTCAAACTGGAAATTATAACTGAACAAGGGTGAATGTTAAGAGTGGAATCAGGATATTTGCTTAATTCTTGGTACAATGATGATGATGGTAGTGATGACAATTCAACCTATGCAATCTCATTTGGAGACTCAATCAATAGAGTCCACTTATTCCTTTTTTCCATCAACATAAAGGAGAAAATCATCCCAGTCACAGTGCTCTTCATTTTGAAGTTACATACATATTCATTGTGCATTTCAGTTTTGTCACAGTCTTTCAAAATGAAGAACGGATCTTAACTAAATTCACGATAGCAGCTCTTTCTCAGCTCTGTCAGTATTCTTTAAAACAAGTAGTGTCTACTGAAAATCACTTAGAAACACGTAACCTTGCAACTATTAGGCACATCATTTTGTAAATGATCAAAAACTATCAACAACTTCAAACAAATTGACACCTGGACATTTGTATCCAGACATTTTCATTCCAACAGATGAAACCACAGATTTGAATTATTGCTTTAAGTTTGCTTTGACATCAATATTGAATATTTGTGATGGGTGGCAGTAGCCATCAATGGGAAAATTAACACAGCTGAGTTCAACTTAGAAAGAGACTTGGTGCTACAATTATGATGTATTTTTGAAGGGGTTTAGCAAATAGATAGAACTAGAATGTGATATAGAAAAGGAAACCAATCTTAAAATTTACTTAACTGAGAGCTTATTTGTTACACTTCAGTACTCACAATAGAACACACACTCACACACACACACACACACACACACACACACACACAGGTTTACACTGTTTCCCCTCTATCAAATTCATTCACAATGCATCGGTCAGCCTAGGGCTGATAGTACAAGATACTTGCCCAAAGTGCCACACAATATAACTGAACCTGGAACAATGTGTTTACAAAGCTAGCTTCTTAAACCACACAGGAAGATCTTAAGAAGACCATGAATGTTCTTCTTTAGATTACTACTTTTGTAAGAATTCAGCTGTGATGTTGTTTAGCCATAGGTCAACCTTGAGAGAAACCAAATAGGCTTATGATCAAAGGTTGAGTGACCTCTTACAAGTTTACAAATTCCCTTTGTTGGCTCAATTGTAGCTTAGTGGATTAAGATACTGGCTGCATCCTCATAACAAATAAATTTACAGATCAATATCCTGTCTGAACAGCAGAGAGAAACATATATATAAAACATAAAGACAGTGGAAAAATCAAACCCTGCCTCCACTCCACTTTGCAAATGAGCCAAAACATTTCTTATACTGCCAATGCAAACAATTCTACCAATACATTTAGGAAATGCACACTCACCTTTTGTTTTTGATTTCCTTTTGCTATCCGTGAATGTGGGATAATCTTTCCAGCATATACTATATTTGTATTGCAATCGATTAACTCATAACATTGTGCAAAGCCTCCCTGCAAAGATGGAAAACAGAACAATAACAAAACTGAAGTATTTCATCGACAATCAAAGAATTTTATAAGGAACTTTCCTTTAAAATATAAAACTTTAATTTATAGTTTAATTTATATATATATATATATATATATATATATATATATAGGGAGAGAGAGAGAGAGAGAGACAAATAGATGTAGATTTAGCTGTAGATACACACACACACACATATATATTGCTGACATCATTAGAATTTAGAAATTTCAGGAAAAAGTGTGAAATAATCCTTTTTTAGAACAATGAAACTTGAAACAAATAAAGTTATGAATAATAGTATGTAAAATATTGGGTTAGTATAGGAAAAGTCAAAGGCTGCTCATAGAAAACAAACCTACGTCTTCTGTGAACAGTGGGCAACCTTCGACTTTTCCTAACCAAAGGGATTTTAACCCAACATTTACATACTATTAGTTATAGTTTCATTTACTTCAAGTTTGATTATTTCAAAAAATAATTATATATATATATATATATATATTCTGCAAGAACACATCTGCTGACTAGCCATAGAGAAATATTAGCTTATTCGGAAACAAATAAAAGTTGGCAACAGGAAAGGCATCCAGCCATACAAAATCAGCCTGAAAAAGCTCCACTTGACCCATATAAGCACAAAAAAGTGGATGTTAAAGTGATGATAATGATTATACACATACACATGTTTATATATATCATTATAGATATAGGATAAAGAATTATCAATTTATTAATAAATTAATAATTAATAATTTTACCAAGTAGTTCGGTATGGAAATAAAAAACGTTATCGGTAAAAACTTATACAAAAAGTTTTTTTATAATTATAAACATAATTAAGGGATCAGCGGAGATATATTGTGTTTGTTTGTGTGTGTGTGTGTGTGTGTGTGTGTGTGTGTGTGTGTGTATTTTGTATGTATGTATGTAGCTATGTAATGGACTGACTGCATGACCAGTGAGTTTCTGACGAAGGGTCATTTAGTACACCCAACATTTGTTAATGATATGTTAGGGAAAATTGTGAGGAAATGAAACAAAAGAAGCAACAAATAATTCTTAAACACATACATGCATACAAACACACACACACACACACACACACATTCACACACACACACATATATAAGCAAGCATAATTCTTAAACACATACAGACTCAGAAACCACTCAAAACTTAATTACACCACATGCTTTATTTAGAACTACTGACAATGGTACTTACATTGACTAACATTAACAACAACAACAATGACAGGAGCAATTTTATAATATGTTTGTTTTTTCTAAATTTTTACTACAGGGTTTTGAAAAAGGTTAATGTCACAGAATTGAGTACATCTACCTTCGTTTATTATTGATTCACTTATCACTATTTGTACCTACCTAAAGACTAGATGCCGCTGCTGAAATGGGCAACAGGTTAAGTGTACCATCCAAGAACTCAGAATGTAAAATGCTGGGTTAATTAAGTACCACAAAACATTCCTGTGAGACACTTAAACATTTCTGCCAATCCACTACTTCAAATTGGAATATCCTTTAATGTTAGTCATCCTGTATGTAAATATGACAGATGGCACTTTAATAGTTATATATGCAAGTCATTTCCCAATTAAATGTAAGTCCTTTAGCATAATAAGGGTCCCCAAACAACAAGCCACAGACTTGTACCAGTTCACGGATCATTTGGCACCAGACTACACAGAAAGAATAAATTCTAAAGATTTTATTTCTATTTTATTAACTAATGTAATCCTCAGTATTTTTGCCTTATATATGTATTAGATATCTGTAATAATTAAATTATATATTATACACTCCAGTGTGTTTTGTTATGCATGTGATCCCCACAGTGTAAAAGACATTGGAACCAGTGCTTTAACAATTATATACAAGTCTTTAGCAACTTGCCATAGTGGCATTTATCTCCAGTTTATATGATATTAAATAAATGAGATACAAATCTTCCTATCCTCAGATAGGATGGCAAGTGAGCTTTTCTGTGACAGTACTACAAGCTGATGAAATACTCACTGATTTTACAATACTGTCACTGTTTACAGTGACAAGTTATTTTAAAACTGAGATACAAATTTGTATGGCTGGGCTTGAGAATCATATGTATCAATCATAGACACAAAGCAGTGTCTGTGACAGGATGTGAACCACTGACCTCTAGGTCAGTTGTTCTGTACTCTATCGACTTTGTCATCCATGCTTTTTCTCTCTATCTCTCTGTGCAGGTACTGTAAGAATATTTTATTTTTATGTTCCTTGTTTCAAGGACTTGCTTATAAACATTGAGGAACATTGATAAAGACATAAGTAGCTACTTAAATTTTTGTTGAAGGTCACTTCTGTGTTTCCCAAACTATAGAGTTCTGAGAAGGCTGAAAGTTGTAACACTTTAAGCAACAATAAGCATTCTCTGTTTTAAACCTCTTGATATTTATAAACAATTATTATATACAATCTCTTGATGTAGTTTTCAATTTCCCTCTAGGCCTTCCTTTAGCTGCCATACGGATATATAATATAAAAACAAAAATGTAATGCCACAAAATAAAAAATAATAAAATAAAATAAAACTTGACAAGTAAGGAGGGCTAATGGTGTCGATCAGACTACATATATGAAATGGTGTCATACTTGATTGTATTTCAAATCTCACTTTAGAGTCAATTGCCCTTTGTTTTTTAATAAATGCATAATTTTTCTTTATTTTTTATTTTATTTCTTCATAATAGAGCTGCATTTGATATGTACACCATCTCATGTTAAAACATAATCTAAAACAACGCTTGGCCAAAAGAATATTAAACAAATGGAAATAAAGCGAACATTTCTTTTGCTTTATTTTTAAAAAAAAGTCTTTTAGTCAGGAAGACATTGCTCATAACCCTTTTTACAGGGTGTTCAAAACTAGTAGAAGGAAATGAAGAAGGTATACTGAAACAGGAGGCCTGATCTGAATGATTGCAATGGAGTGGACCCTACCAAAGGCATCCAAGATGCCAGGTGGCAGTGTTAAACCAGGAAACATATTAAATCGATAATTGTAGGATTTGAACTCAGAATGCCAAAAACTGGAATGAATTCCATAAAATTTTCAGTCCAATGTTCTGATAGTTCTACCAATCCATTGCATTGTTTTGTATTTTTTCCTCAACACCAGTCATACCAAAAAGGATGAAAGGCAAAGGTGACTTCAGCAAGATTTGAACACAAGAGTGATGCGAATCAAAACAGATACTGCAAAGCATTATATCTTAAGCTCTAATGATCCGGTCAACTCATGGCTTGATGGTTAGTATCTGATCAGCTGACTATTATACAACCAACTATCTATACAGTTAACTATAATAATAACTACAGTTTAAAAGAAACTTGAGTGTTTATATGAAAGTAAATGGCTCTCTGTTGATTTGGATGATGGGTATTTGTTTATTTGATCAACTGAACTACTATTCATTAAATTAGCTGGGTATTCCACAGACAGAATCAGCATGACACATTGTGTGACTAAGCTGAGCCTTTAAATTGCAGCTAAAATCCATCTGATGGCCTTTCAAACAGCTTCCATCAACCCAGTTTCACCCACAAGGCTTGAATGAACTTGAGACTATGGTAAATGACATTTACTCCAAGGTGCCATACTGGACAAAACTTCTTAACCATTTGGCCATGCCCTATCCGTATATCTTTTAGCTTTTACTTGTTTCAGTCACTGGACTGAGGCCATGCTGGGGCATCACCTTGGAGGGTTTAATCAAGCAAAATGACCCCAGTAATTATATTTTGTTAAAGTCTGGTACTTATTCTATTGGTTTCTTATGCTGAACTGCTAAGTTATAGGGACATAATGAAAAGAAACCAGCACCAGTTGTCAAGCGCTGGTGGGATGATAAACATACAGACACACACACACAAACACATTTATATATATACATACATATACACATGTACAAAGCATTATATCTCATGCTCTAATGATCCTGTCGATTCATGGCCTGATGGTTAGTATCTGATCAGCTAACTATTATAAAACCAACTATCTATACAGTTAACTTTCAGTTTCCATCTTTTAAATTCATTCACAAGACTTCACTTGGCCTGGAGCTATGGTTGAAGACTTTGCCAATGTGCTTTTTAACCACAGATTGATGCCTGTGTGTGTGTGTGTGTGTTAGTATATATATATATATATATATATATATATATATATATATATATATATATATATATATATATATATATATATATATATGTATGTATGTATATATACATGTGCACAACATAACATGAATCAGAAGTATTGAAATAAATTTAAACAGCTTAGAGGCCATTAGCTGTGATGAGGAACCAACCATATAGGAATGAGGAATGTAAACACATTTGTTCTGTGTTTTTGATCTGCAGAACAAAAGTGTAATGAATTTAAAGTATTTAAAATATATTTCAAGAAATTTAATTCACAGTATGTTTCATCCTCTATCTTTTACTTGTGTCAGTCATTAGATTGTGGCCATGCTGGTGCACTTCCTTAAAGGGTTTTTAGTCAAACAAATCATCCCCAAAACTAATGTTTTTTTTATTTATTTAAGTCAGGTATTTCCTCTACTGAACTCTTTTGCTGAACTGCTAAGTTATGGGGTTGTCCCCCACATATATGCCTTCTCATTAGTAATGCTTTCCTGTATATATACTTAAATGTAATTGCTTTTGTAAAAATATACTGCGCTTCATATTTGTGGCTCTGATGAAGCTATAAGGTGTTACTCAGGTACTCAACTATAAGTCCACTGCTTTGTATAGCAGAAACAGCTGTAAGCTAATGAAGTTCACATGATAATTGTTTATTGCTTTGTTATCTCTTTTTTCATATGTGTGTGTGTGTGTATGAAATAAAATGAGACAGCAAAGACAAGGCTGTGTGGAATTTTCTGGCTTACCTGCCACCTTGTGTCTTCTGGATATCAACACCTCTCATATATATATGTGTAGAAAATTCAAGCAAATGTGAAATAATTCGTTTTTGGAATGGGGAAATCCAAGACAAATAAAGACATAAATAATAACCTGTCTATATTAGGTTTAAAAATCCCTTTTTGATAGAAAATCTGTTTTAGCCCAATATTTATTTGCAATCATATATAGTTTTATTTGCTTCAAGTTTCACTGTTCCAAAATAGAATTACACACACACACACATATCTATACACACTTACATACAAATGTTTATAAATAAGACTAATGCAAGTGCACAGCTGTATGTATATTTATATATGTTATAATTGTAGATGAGTATCAAGATATAAACAGTGAGATAAAAATCGATAAAACACTCCAAAGATATACTACATAAGTGACAGTTAATATATCTGATTAAAAAAGTAGGGAACGTATATACCATTGAATGTGGAATATAGGATAGTAATGGAGAAGATATGAATGTGGAGAGAAGGAGGGTATGAGGAGATAAAGTGGAGATGCGAAGAGTGTGTTTGTGTGTGTGTGTGTGTGTGTGTGTGTGTGTGTGTGAGAGAGAGAGAGAGAGAGAGATGGAGAGAGAATTAATGAAAATGAAAATATAGGATATAAATGGGTTGTGTGT
>NC_068990.1:45915380-45917149 GCF_001194135.2 Octopus bimaculoides
GAGAGAGAGAGAGAGAGAGAGAGAGAGAGAGAGAGGGAGGAAGAGAGTGAGAGCGAGGAGGGGTGAAGTAGGGAAGATAGTTTCTGTCTTCAATATACTCAAATATGATGTTTTGTACATAAGCTGTACCTTTTATTTTTTGTCATTTACATATTTCTCAGGACTGGGCACTGCCTTAAGGGGTTTATTTGAATAGATTAATTCCAATACATTTTCTTTTCTAAAATCTGGTACTTATTCTATCAGTCTCTTTTGCTGAATTCTTAAATTACAGGGATGCAAACAAACCACCATACTGAGGGTGGGGACACAAACATAAACAGGTATGTGTGTGAGTGTGTGTGTGAGTGTGTGTGTGTGTGTGTGTGTGTGTGTGTGTGTGTGCGCAAGAGAAACAACTGGTATAAGATGTGTATGGACGAGGACAGCTGTGTAAAGAAGTGTTGATCTCTAGCTGTGGAAGGAACCTGTGGTAGAGGTAGACCCAGGAAAACATGAGACAAGGTGGTGAAGCATGATCTTCGAAAATGGGGCCTCACAGAGGCAATGACTAGAGACAGAGACCTTTGGTGATGTGCCGTGCTTGAGCCAAGTGAATCATAGTCATGGTAACCGGCAACCATGCTGGTGGCATGTAAAGAACACCTTTTGAGTGTTGGGCTTCATGGAGGCAAAATGACTGAGTTCCTTTCGAGTGTTGGGCCTCACAGAGGTAATGACTGAGACTTTTGGCATTATGTCATGCTTGAGAAGAAGACCCATCAAGCCGAGCAAAATTGCAATTGTGGCAGATACTGGTGTCACACAAATTGGTACCTGTGCTGGTGGCACGTAAAAGCACCCCGGTGTCACACAGATGGCATCCGTGCCAGTGGCATGTAAAAGTACCCATTACACTCTCAAAGTTCTTGACGTTAGGAAGGGCATCCAGCTGTAGAAAACCATGCCCAATCGGAGTGAAACCGTCCAACCCATGCCAGCATGGACAACGGACATTAAATGCCGATGATGGTGATATATATTTAGATATATATATATATGATAGACCTCCACACAAGTTCTCTCTATCAAATTCATTCACAAGGCATTGGTTGGACCAAGCTACAGTAGAAGACACTCGCCCAAAGTGGTATGCAGCAGTGTGACTGAATCTGAAACGATGTGGTTGAAAAGTAAGCTTTTTAACCACACAGCCATGCCTGCATCTATAGAGATATTCATTTCTGAAGCATCCCTACTCTTTTTCTCAATCTTCCTCTCAATCCATCCTCTTACTATCACTCAGTGTCTCCATTTCTATCTCTCTATTTCCATTCCTCTCACTCAACACATTGTTTTTTCTCTCACCCAACACCTTTCTCTTTTATTCCTTTTCTTTTCCTTTTTCTCTAACTTTCTATACTTGCATCAAGCAACCTCTCTCTCCAATTCTCTCACTTGTTTTTCACTGAACCTTTGTCTCCTTTCTTTCTGTCTCTCTCTCTTTTCACTGAACTTCTGTTTCCTTTTCTCCCATCTCTGTCTCTGTCTCTCTGTCTCTCTCTCTCTCTCTCTCCCTCCCGCTCTCAAATCTGGTCTCTGTGAATTTCACCTCTTCCTTTCATTCTCACTCAACTTTTCTTTAACCAACTGACTATGTAATTCTGTCTCACAGAATTTTACTTCTTTTAAATCAGATTCTGCCAAAGTAAATAGATATTTGAGGCCAAAAAGGAGAAAAACATAACAAAACAAAAAATGCTCAATAATTAAAAAAAACCCCTGCAGAG
>NC_068990.1:45918032-45918566 GCF_001194135.2 Octopus bimaculoides
ATTTTATGCTGTGGTATGTGCAGACATGGCTGTGTGGTTAAGAAACTTGCTTCTCAACCATATGAGCTTGGGTTCAGTCCCACAGTGTGGCACCTTGGGCAAATGTCTTCTACTGTAACCCTGGGTTAATCAATACTTTTGAATGGATTTTTCTCTTTTTTTTTTCTTTTACTTGTTTCAGTCATTTGACTGTGGTCATGCTGGAGCACCGCCTTAAGTCGAGCAAATCGACCCCAGGATTTATTCTTTGGAAGCCTAGTACTTATTCTATTGGTCTCTTTGCCGAACTGCTAAGTTACGGGGACGTAAACACACCACCATCGGTTGTCAAGCGATGTTGGGGAGACAAACAGACACAAATATATACACACACATACATATATACGACGGGCTTTTTTCAGTTTCCGTGTACTAAATCCACTCACAAGGATTTGGTCGGCCCAAAGCTATAGTAGAAGACACTTGGCCAAGGTGCCAAGCAGTAGGAATGAACTCGGAACCATGTGGTTGGTAAGCAAACTACTTACCACACAG
>NC_068990.1:45918576-45923012 GCF_001194135.2 Octopus bimaculoides
TATATATATATATATATATATATATATATATATATATATATCCCCCCCCACACACATATATGTAAATGTATGTGTGTGTATGAGTTTGTGTGTACCCTTGTCTAGACATCACATGATGGTTGTAATCGATAACCATCATCATACAAACAAAGTTGTTTGTTTCCAATCTTCTATGGAAAACATATCTAACTATGGGGAAAATGTCACCTTGCTTGGAAACAAGTGAAAAGAAGGTATCTGGCCATAGATCTACCTCAACAAATTCCACCCAGTCCGTGCAAGCATGGAAAAGTATACATGAAATGAAATTATGCTGATGCCTTACACTATGCTGCACTTTATTGCTAAAACAGGCAAAAACTTATATAATGGAGAGTCATATTGGACTTTGGCAGTCATGTTTCCTACTCACTGATAAAACAATGTCCAAAACAATCTAATCATAACAAAGGCTTTTCTACAGTAAGCAAAGTTCACCTAGGTGGGATTTGAGCTCAGAAATGTTCTCTTTCACCTGTGGTTTGTAAACAAAATTTAGGGAGAGCAAATTTATAATGTATGGCAAGAAAAAATGAAAGAGCAAAAGAAAATCATATACACATATATAAACATGCAACACACACACATGCATATACATAGCCAAACAGTTTCTTTTGGAACTTGTCACCCCCTGGAATTACACACACACACACACACACACTTGGACATATATTCACATACATAATCACACACACACATAAATGTACTTATGCACATATACATAGATATGTAAATATAAACCATATATCGACAGTCAAGCGGCTGTTCCTAACAAAAGAACGGGTATGTCATATATTTTCACTATGTGACAACACATCCCATGCATGTTTCCATCATTTCTTTATGAATGCATAAAATTCTTTTCCTTTCAGACATTACATGAAAAACTGTCAGGTTTCATTTTTTTTTTCTTTTTTCTTTTTGGTACACAAAAATTACACACACACACACACAAGATTTCTTTAAGGAGCAGATAAAATCTTTTATGATAATCTCTCTCTCTCTCTCTCTCTCTCTCTCTCTCTCTCTCTCTCTGTGCTGGCAGAATGCCGTGGGTCACCATGATGGCTTTTGTAGTCCAAAGTGTGCCTCTCATTCGTTTTTGACTAAGAATTGAGTGGTTGCTTATCTGTGCAGTAAGAAGTGAGTGAGAGAGACAGATAGACAGACAGAGAGTTTCTTTCAGTTTCCGTCTACCAAATCCACTCACAAGGATTTGGTTAGCCCAAAGCTATAGTAGAAGACACTTACCCAAGGTGCCACACAGTGGGACAGAACCTGGAACCATGTGGTTGGGAAGCTAGCTTCTTACCACACTCCCGCAATATATATATAAAATATAGTTTAATGAAAGTCATACTAACAAGCAAATGGTGGGCATGATTCCTTCAAGGTAGAGCTGTACACTAATCAGATGGCAAATGTTAAGGATTTAGGTGAAACAATGCCAAAGATGGCTGATGTTCAATTTAAATCCCTAAAGTGACCTTCTGAAGAGCATGGAGTTCAGTTCTTTGTTAGTATTACTGTTATTAAATCGTATTTTAAGCCCTCACAGTTTTCATAGAGTTGAGTGGTCTTTGTTTTATAACTAAGATCCACAACTGATCTCGGCCGCCTGGACTACGGTTCCCAGTTATGGTCACCACATAGTGCCAAACTAAAGCGGAGCTTGAAGCAGTCCAATGCCACTACACTAAAAAGACTGAAACAATGCAGTGGATGAGCTATGTATATATGTATGTATATACATAATGAGTATGTGTATACGTACACACACGTATACAAATGAAAGCAAGTAGTGAACAACACATCTGGTGGGAGTTACGTATATTTTTTAATAACAGTTTGACTCAGCTCTATATCACTTTAAATCTCATGGGTGCATAGGATGAGCCTATCACATCGATATTTGATGAAATGGATTTGTCCTACATGCCCACGGTACTTTAAGTCATATACAGCTAAGCTAAACTGTTAACACACACATATGCATATGTATATCTCTTTCTCTCTCTCTCTCTCTCTCTCTCTCTCTCTCTCTCTCTCTATATATATATATATATATATATATATATATATATATATATATATATATATATGCATATGTATCTATGTCTCTATGTATGTATGTATCTATCAATATATATATATATATATAGATATATATATATATATATGCATATGTATCTATGTCTCTATGTATGTATCTATCAATATATATATATATATATATATATACACACATATACACATACATGTGTTTGTGTGTATGCGTGTATACTTACGTATATATTTTTGTTGATACATGTGACTGCAAACTGCAAATGTTATAAATAGTGTGTGTGTAAGCACGTACACACACAAGCTGGACAAACTGGTTACGTCAGTATTTGTGAGTGACAACAGCAGAGCAATCCTAAAAACTAGGTCACAAATGTTTATCTAAATATTATTAATAGTTATTAGTGAGAAAGACTGTAGTTAAAAGAGCAATCTGAGAAGTTTGATGACAATGATGATGGTGACGGTGATACTGGCAGTGGTGTCAGAAGTCTAAGAAAAAAAAACATAATCAACCATCAAAGGAGCCTCTTTGTGGTTGATCGACCTGCTAGAATTAGCAGCCTTATGTCTTTCAAAGTTCACCCTAACGATGTAAAAATGTATGAACATCAAACTAGTCCTGAATATAGTAGAGTTTATAACATAGGAACAAGGTGTCAAATTTGGGTGTAGTGTGGTCAGTTATATAAACCACAGTACTTGACTATCACTTTCAAGAGTTTTAACCAATGATATTGACATCAGTGCTGGATTCAATCATTGGACTATACCCATGCTGAGGCACCACTTTCAAGAATTTTAGCCAATCATATTGATACCATTACTGGTTTCAGTCATTGGATTACAACCAAGCTGGAACACTGATTTTCAAACAATCCTACCAATCCACCAGCATTTATAATGTAGTGAAGGCCAGAACCTAAAGCTTTAGTAACTAGGATCAGACAACACTTAGATCAGGTGACATACCCTGAATACTATCAAATCAGCTTTCTAGAATATCACACCATATCACAGAATATTCCATCATGTTCTATCAGATTACTGCATAATAGGGATATAAAAGCAAAAGCACACCAGAATCAGTGCAGAAGTGGCAAAGGGCACAATGCATGCAGCACAAGTCTGTGTGCAGCAGAGGTTAAAGAAAGTTCCAGAGAAGACAGATGAACTCAGAATTCTTGGTCCCTGTATGATCTCTGTTTGAACGAATTACATCATTGCACTTCTCCAAGCAAGTACCATGAATACAATATCCTCACCTCTTACTGCACAAATAAGCGACCAATCAATTCTTAATCAAAAACAAATGAGAGGCACAGTACTGACATTAGAAAGTGACCTGAAAGAGAAAGTACAGCCAAACCAACAATTTTCCACACTTGTAACCCAGACATTAAAAAAAGTTACTAACAATGATGATGACAGAGAAACGGCTCTGGTTATTTTGGGGGAACAGCATGCAGCTGAATTCAACTTCACTAACCATTCATCACCCCAATTCATCAGCTTCATCATGACAACATAGAAACAAGGCTAAAAATTGGAGAGGTGGGGTATTAGTTAATTAAGTTGATCCCATTATTTGATTGGTGCTTCAACCCCAGAAAGATGAAAGGCAAAAATTTGCCTTCTTCACAGTTGAATGTAGAATATAGTGCAATTTCTCTTAATGTCCTAAGACAATAAGTTTAACACTTCACCAATTCTGCTAGCTCTCAATGAAAGAGAAAAAGTTACACAATGATTTTTAAAATGGCTTTTGTTACAAATAAAAAAAACAAGAAAATTGTATTTCCTTTTTGGATTTGGTTTGCAAGATTCTTTATGTGAGTTCGTGTGTTGAAGCATATTCTGCTGTGTCTGGGGAGAGTCATTCTCTTTTACTGCCTTATAATTTAACACACTCATTTCCACTCATTTATTTTTCTAAAATTTTCATTGCGTCTTGCAACCTTTTCAATAGTTGTTGACTCTAGAGAGTCAACAACTATTGAAAAGGTTGCAATTTTACTGGTGAGTGTGTTAAATTATAAGGCACTAAAAGAGAATGACTCTCCTCAGACACAAGAAAATTGCAGTGCAGGCAGAAATGGATTCACAGAACACTATTACATCAGAATATACCATTTGAGAATCACTACTCTAAAGCCTGGATGATCTGGAAAATGACTGAGCCAGTAAGATAAACTACCAATGACAGGCAACCAATAAACTAAACTGAATTCTGTGATATAACTAATTAATTAATTATAAGGATTTAAATGATGTTCTCATAACATTGAGAACAACAGATAAATCTCTGTCTTTTGCTGATGCCCCCCCCCCCC
>NC_068990.1:45923875-45927510 GCF_001194135.2 Octopus bimaculoides
ACAACCAATGGTGGTGTGTTTATGTCCCTGTAACTTAGTGATTCGGCAAAGAGACCAATAGAATAAGTACTAGGCTTCCAAAGAATAAGTCCTGGGCTCGATTTGCTCGACTAAAGGCGGTGCTCCAGCATGGCCGCAGTCAAATGACTGAAACAAGTAAAAGAGTAAAAAGAGTAAAGAGCAAGGACTTTTCTAGCAAAATTATACTGGACCTTGGCACATCATCAGTCAAATTTTCTGCTCACTAATAACACAATGTCCTGTTAATAATTTAATCCTGAAAAACATTGTAACTGATTTAAATATTTTATTTCTAAAAAAAATCACGATATACTTAAAAAATCATCCAGTGCACCCTCAACATGTCTCCCCACCTTCTCCTGAGTTCACACTATCCCTCTTAAAGGGATGCTACCATCAAGATTAAGAATCCAGTTTGGAGTTTTTTACCCATTCCACTATTTCAACTCTACAATATATCTAACATGATACAAGCACCCCACCTCTACATTACAGCTCTCTGAGGGGATGGCATTTTGTGCATAAAGTAATTGTAAAATATGACCAGTAATTTCAAAATATGGCCTATAATTTTGCTCTTATGCATAAATTTTAAGAATGTAAAAACTACACTTTCTTCTCAGCCAAAAGTTTGCTTCTCAGTGTTTTACCTAATATCAAAGTAGTTAACAATTGGAAAAACTATAATCACTACACATACATTGATGGATATTGCAATATTTAATCGTTTCTCTTTATGTTCTGAGTTCAAATCTGGCTCTATAACCAGTTGTTTATTCTTGAATGAACTGAGATGTTAACTGCCTCAACAGACAAAAGATAGAGTAAATACTTAAGACAGATAGATTGCTTGAAAAGAGATTGTTATTTCAATACATAGATAAATGCATTAAAAAAATATTTATTTTGTAGCTGATTTTATTAATTTTTCAAAGCAAGATATGAATCTGAACATAGTTTCTTGTACATTTATTTTATTTCTTTTCCTGTTTAAAAGCTAGCATAAAAGATCTTTTTTTCTTCATAATTATATATAAATATTGATATATCCTGTGTAAATTCTCCCAAAAAATCTTCCTCTAAGATGTTCTTTCTGGCTATTTTAATCATTAAAAATATTTACTCAGCAATTGATTTTATTACTTTTTCTTTCAATGAAAAATATATTTCATGATAAATCAAAATCCCTACACCAGTCCTGGAGCCTTTATTTTTCTTGTATAAAACAAACTTGAACCGAGCACAAAGATTTCTTTTCTGTGAAAATATACTGCACAAACTTTCCTGAAAACCTTATATCTCAATGACATTTTATCTGATAACTATTAAAAAAATATAGGTAATCTTTTGTTTTAAGTATCTAGCAATAATCACTTTAATTGGAGACTAAAAAACAACAATAATCACCCATTAGCTTGTAACCAAAAACAATAATAAAGGAAGCCAATAGACTTTTTTTTACTTTCACACCGAAAGCTTATTTAGAAATTGTTTATGTATTGAAGAAAAATGACTGAACCTTTCAGATGCTGCTTATAAGAATTGTAGAAGTTTCTAACATCATTAGATGTAATGAATAATTCAGCGTTATGCTGTAATGAGTCATTGTGTTTGGAGTATAGCCAGACATGTTTAGATGGAAAAGCTTAGAGGTGTTACTGAAGCATTAGACAAGATTCTTTCATCTCAGGATGTTGTATCTCATTGCCTTGCCTTTTATAATAACTTATCTATGGGTGGGTATCAAGTGGCTGAGAACAATCTGTTGTATGGAGCAGGTTGTGTCTGTACAGAGGAAAAAAGTAAACAATCATTTCAAAGTTCAGTTTCATTTCACTGCTGAGTTTCCAGCTAATATTGTTTTGATTTTCACTTTCCCAATACTTAAAACAAGAGATTAACTAAATATTTGAATTTGTACATAGTTCTACTATAAAAAAAAGTGAAAGTAAATTGTCCTAAAAATGAAAGTCAACTGCAATAGAAACTAGAAGTGACAACAGTGACTTTCCATAACTTCATGTAAACAATGTATAGAACCATACTTTTAATATAACATGAAAACCATACATATAATTTATGTAAGATGAAAACATCAATATCAGTCATTGATGCATGAAATGAGATTCATGAATAGATTTTCATGATCTCTAAATTTGTTTTGCTGCACATATACATGAAGATATGATATAAATATATCATCACTTGTACCATATTGTTGCCCAAGTTTCTTCTTGGCAAGCATCTATAGCCTTCTTTTAGTCTGTGTAAGGATGCTATCATTGTTTGGCTCAACAAAATTAAGTGTATGGTTGACAACTTAATGCATATAGAAATTGCTGACACCCACATAAGAAGCCAACCCATTAGATATCGAATATGTTTCATGAAATTTTGGTATTTTACTGTCATCACTTCAGGTTTCTGTTGCTTTTTACTTTCACCTTTTTACAATCGTAAACTGCATGTTAACCTCGAGTTCCTTGTGCCTTTATTTTCTTTTATTTATTTTTCATGTATAAAACTAGCCCCGCAAAAAGTGTAAAGGGTTTTTTCTTTCTATCACTGAATATCGATTTTAAGATATTCTTAATAAATTCTCCAAAAAATCTGATATCTCAATATTTTAATCTGGTTACTTTGACCTTTGTATATCTATTTTTCTGATGGTCAACAACATTGCAGGATATAACCAATTATATGACTGGATATAATCTAATTTGAAATTGGTCGATTAAATCATAGATGTCTTTTATATCCTGCATATATTTATCATCACTTCAACAATCATTTAATCAATATCAGAACAATTACTGCTAGGCATTAATAAAACTCATATATTGTCACCACCACACTAACTAATAACAATACTACAACTATTTTTGCACTGCCACCACCACCACCACCACTGGCAACAAGAACAACGCTATAGCCATTATATTACTACCACTACTAAAAACAACAACAGCCAGCAAATGAGCCTCTGTTGAATATCATTGCCAAATTTATACCATCTTAAATGAGGAAGGGCACACTAGATAAAATTCTTTCTTCTCTTGGTTTCATATCCATAGCCTTATACAGAAGCCCTACGTTAGAGTTGCCATATCTAAACAGTCAGAATCCAGGACAGCTCTACTGACAGTCACCACGAATCTCTGTGGCTTCACCTAACACACACTTTGGGTTTTGGCATAATATATGTATAATGAGGACACATGGCCTAGTGGTTAGGGTGTTGCACTCAGAAATGCGAGACGGTGGTTTCAATTCAAAGAACTGAAACCACGATCTCACACCGGGTGGTGTGTTGTGTTCATAAGAAAAACACTCCATCTCAAGTTGCTCAGCGATCACTCCAATAGCTGATGTGTGGTACACCGTGCACCAGTTCAGGCAGTATCGGTTTGAGGGAGACGGTGAGCTAATGTACAGCCAATAATTTGTGCAGGTGGTCTGACAAAAGCTGAATGCTCATACAATATTTTCGACAGGAGAGTCCATATACATACATACATATATATACACACACACACACACACACACACACACACACACATACATATATATAATATATATATACACACATATATATTTTTATATACACACATACA
>NC_068990.1:45927585-45929901 GCF_001194135.2 Octopus bimaculoides
TTTAACATCTGTTTTCCATGCTGGCATGGGTAAAAACAGCTTGAGGCTATAGTGCCACATAGTGGGACTGAACCCGGAACCATGTGATTGGTAAGCAAGCTACTTATCATACAGCTACTCCTGTGCCTGTATGATATATATATATATATACTACACTCTCTGAGTGGTTGGCGTTAGGAAGGGCATCCAGCTGTAGAAACTCTGCCAAATTAGATTGGAGCCTGGTGTTGCCATCCGGTTTCACCAGTCCTTAGTCAAATCGTCCAACCCATGCTAGCATGGAAAGCGGACGTTAAACGATGATGATGATGATGATGATATCTATATATATATAGAGAGAGAAAGATCAAATGGCTAAGGTCAGGTTGAGTATGAAGTTGGAGTATTTCCAGAAGCACTTGACCTGGATACTGGGCTATCAACACTGTTGGGATCCAAGCCAAAGCCAGAATACTTCAGATGTAGAAAATCCAAGTTTCATGATGATTATACCATCAAATGTGTTTTGTGAAGAGTAAATAATCCAATGAAAAGAAGACAAAAAAATTTCATGAATACATCTTTAATTATAAGTTACAAATGCTTCTATACCGCCTCCATTAGCAGTTTACGCAAAATACCAGTTTATGCAAAAATTCTGAATGAAATATCTCATAATATTTGTGGTTTTAGACATTGGAGAGGCACTTCATCAGATTTGCATCTCAGGCATGCTATTAGCTATTACATTGTGTGTCCTTCAGACATTGTTGTTAGGAAAATATTGGGAGGATATATACATATATATCATCACCATTTAATGTCTGTTTTCCAGGAGCTACATCAAGCTCCACTGTCTCTTTTGGCTTGGTGCCCTTCCTAAAGCCAACTATTTTATAGTGCATACTAAGGGATTTTTGCATGGCACCAGCACCAGTGCTTTTTACATATGATAGTATCAATTTAACCTGTCATATGCTCTGCCAAAACATGTTTGTTGTGTGGTCGTATCAGGTTGTATCTGTGTCATACATTATTGTTACTAAATGAATGATTCCTGTTGTTAACCATAGGACACCCCAAAACATTGGGAATAGTACAAGGACAAAAAAAGGGGGGTTGCTATTTGCATTGAGTAAAAAAATAAATAAAGTGAAATAAGAGCAAAATCAGCATTAACAAGAAGAAAAAGATCTTCATAAAAGAGTAGACAGCTTTATAGTTCCAGAAGGCCAATGTAGACAAGCATGGCTAAAGGAGCCTCCTCTAACTTTACTATGTGTGTACAAAGTCAAACATGAAGAACTAGAGAAAGTACCTGTGATTTAATGTTGATTAATTCCAGGTCAACTCTGATAAAACTATATTGTCTAATGTATCCTTCCTTTTCATTGATCTTTGGGACCCAGTATTTTAAGGTGTAAAATTCAATGAAAATTAAATGTTATTCATAACACTCAATAAGTGGAAACCATTTGTGCCGGCCTTAAGCAAGGAAATAAATAGTACTGTGGCACAATATCATCCTTCTTGTTTTTTTTAACTTTATATAGTTTAAGGAAGATTTGGTTGCTATTTCTGGCTGATCGACAGACAACATATAGATTTTGTGTATGCTGTTCCCATGGGGACAAACAGTCAAGGGTTCTGGTATGTCAGGCAATGAATGGCTGCTGAGAGGATAAAAATTATAGAATTTTATGTGCCAGTAACTTTTTTTATTATAATTTCTAGAAAAATAAAAAGTGAATGCAATTTTTATCATCAGCATGTGAAACTATATCAGAACTATCATTTTTTGAAACTAATTTGAAAATGGTGAAAATTTGAAAAACTTCAAGTGGATGGAAGAAATTTAAGAAAATCCCTTTCTTTTTATGATAGAGAGCAAGGTGTAATTTGAAGAAATTAGGCTGCTAATTAATTAATTAGGCATGATTAATTAATTAGGCTACCTACAGAGTGAGTGACCACACATTGGATTCTTTGACTGTTTTGAGGGACCTACTGAAGAACTTGTCTTTGACATAACAGATGATTTCTAACACTGAATAAATGATAGATTTATTAAAAAATTATAATAATGATTTCATTTCCTCATTAAAAGAGCCATATTAGCTATTTATGAACACACAAAATCTTGCATTTTTGTCTCTCCTTAAATGGCAAAAATGATTCTTCTATGACATCATTACTATGAGTTTCAACATACGGTCTTGGATCAAGTGACTTGCCAAACAAGTACAGCTCTGAAATAATTTCATTATTTCCATATACATATATACATATACATATATATAAATATATGTATATATATATATATATATATATACATAT
>NC_068990.1:45930254-45937014 GCF_001194135.2 Octopus bimaculoides
ATATATATATATATATATATATATACATACATATACACACACAAAATGATAATAATTCTCCCGAGTATTATGTGGTGACCTACTTCATAGCATCTGTGTTTACTCACGACATGCGATCTCGTCTGTAATGTAGATATTCACGACATGTGATCACATCTGTAAGGAATACTCTGTGTCATCTAGTTAAGAACTTGGCAAAAAATACACTTTCTACTCACTTCTTATTTATCTATTTTACACACACACACGAGTATATATATGAATACACAGAAACACACACACAAATATAGATATATATATACATATATACACATGTATATATCAATATCTAAACACACACACACACATATATACTCACACACATGTAGTTTTTGTAACATTTAATTTAAAAGGGCTGCTCTAAAATAACCTTAAACCCTGCATGATCCTCTGCAGTTTACCAGTAACTGACATTGTATAACATTTTTATTTTTCTTTGCTTTCTCACATTTGTAGCAGACAGAAAGGAACATATTGATTAAATGACATTTCTTTCATAACCTTGCTTGTATTAAACCATCTGCAACTTCGAGGATTGGTTGTATTGGTGTTGTCAGTGATGGTAGTGATGTGGTGGTGTTGGTTCAGGGATCTGATGTAGTTGGTGGTTTGGTAGTGATGATGCTTTACGGTGAGTAATGAATTACTGAAATACTTGAGGTTACAGATGACTAGAGAAGGAAGAAAGTTTGTACTAGTGGTGGAGAGCCATAGGAGAAAAGTAAAAAAATGGAGCTTCCGGTTCAACTGACTTAAATTGTTTCTTTATAAAGGCTTGAATCTTAGGAATTTTAGAGGGGACAGGAAATGGGGAGTTGAGATATACCACACCCATGCTCTCAAGTTTCCGTCATCTTCACCCCATTTCTACATAACTTAGTTTCAGCAAATGGGAGAACCACAGGGAACCACTATATGGTTGCTCAGTTTGCAAGAAATAACAGTCAGGATATATTGGATAATGTAATCCTAGATATGCAATGCCAGATAAAAGGATGGCAGGGGAGGAAGTCAAAGCTGGAATATCTGTCATCATTGCAGTCAGGGATGAACTAGGGTTAAACAACAACAAAATTTACAGCAACAGCAGCAGCAGAGCTACATGTTGCAATTGTGACCTGGTTTCGATTCTTGGTCGATCAAGTTTACTTATACTATTGCTGCACTTCAGGGAGTGGTTAAGAAGTTCACTTTGCAACTCCATGCTTTCAGGTTCAGTCTCATTGTGCAGCATCTTGAGCAAGTGTTTACTACTATAACTCCAGGCTGCTTAATGCTTTGGTAGTTAATTTGGTAGATGGAAACTGTGTGGAAACCTGTTGTATACGTGCGTGTGTGTCTTTGTGTCTGTGTTTGTCCTCACCTCTTGAAAACAAGTATCGGTTTGTTTACATCTGATAACTTCACATTCCAGTAAAAAAAGACCAATGGAATAAGTACTAGACTCAAAAAACAAGTACTAAGGTCGATTTGTTTGATTAAAGCCCTTCAAGGCAGTGCCCCAGCATGGCAGCAGTCCAATGATTGACACAAGTAATAAATAAAAGATATGGACATCACATTAGTGCCTCAAGACTGGATTGATGCCATTTTAGTCTCCTTGTATAAATCGGGGCCAAAGGATCTGTGTGGTAATTTTTGTGGAATTTCGCTTTCGTCTGTGGTTGGAAAGGTACTTGCCCACATTTTGTTAGAATGTTTAAATACCTTTATAGTTCCAAATATAGTGTCTGAATCTCAGTGTGGTTTTCGTTCCTCCAGAGGCACAATTGATTGTATCTTTACTGTCAGGCATTTACAAGAAAAGTGCATTGAACAGAATCTTGCTCTATACCATTGCTTTGCTGGTTTGAGCAAAGCATTCGATACTATTAATCGAAATGCTCTGTGACTAATACTAAGGTAAATAGGTTTCCCAGAAAAATTTGTAAACATGATCAGGGCTTTGCATCAAGATATGAAAGCTAGAGTTAAAGCTAGGCTCACAAAGAATAAATCCTTAGGTCGATTTGCTCGACTAAAGGCGCTGCTCCAGCATGGCCACAGTCAAATGACTGAAACAAGTAAAAGAGTAAAGAGTACATTATTTATATATATATATATATATATATATATATATATACATATATATATAATATATATACACATATATATTATATACATACTTACAAACACACATACACACACACGACAGTGTTACTGTTATTATGATGATAACATTGGAAATTTAGCAGACATAGAAATAATTAAAATTTAACTTTCATCACATTACATGGTGCATATACAAAATAATGAAATGAATACTAATTTTAAAAAGAAAACTATTTATTACTTTAAAATAAAATTAAGTATAACAAATTTTTCGCTTGTATAACCCTTGCCATAACTACTCTCTCTCTCCTTCACCCTCTCTTGTCTCCATGATTCTTTCTTTCTCAGTATGTGAGTATAGTGTTCCTTTACTTATTGCCTGTCACCAAGTTTACACTTAGAGGGTGCACTCATTCTGCACCCTTTAAGCTATATTTTACAGCGTACAAGTCAACATGGTATATGGAGTAAACATGTAGTGTAAACATCTAAACAGCATCACTCACTTTCCAATGGAAGTTTGGGTCTTCCAAAGTCATCTTGGTGAATAAGTTGACCAGCCTATTCTTGGCTGTAGATTATAATCATGGTCAGAAAAATTCAACTTGCATGCAGGAAAATAATTGTACCTTACTGGAGAAATCAACCAAATAATATTATATTGGCTATAACTATACATAGATACAAATGCATGCATGTGTGCATAAACATACGCATATAGCAATAAAGTTGCAATATATACATGTTAGTACATGATATGTATTCAACTTTTGTTCAGTGGTTAGGTAAATGAGTTGTAAAGGACACGTAAATTAATCTGGATGTTGACTGGTTATGAACACTTAAATGTTAACAATTCAAAGTGTAGTCGATGACCACAAATGTATAACTGTTCAAGTCGATTATATAATAATAAAAAAAAATAAGGCAGAAAAAGAGGCAGAGATATAAATTACATGACAGCTTTGTGTCCGTCTGTCTCTCTGTTTGTCTGTCTGTCTTTATCTGTTTCTCTCTCTCTCTCTCTCTCTTTCACTCTCTCAAGTATATGAGATAGATTTTCATGGGCAAACAAACATATATAGATTAACTAATAAAAGAATAGGAATAAATAAGAGAAAGAGAGAAAAAGAAAACTGCAAGAGAAAGAGGGAAACATGAAAAAGAATGGATAAAAGAAAAATATTGAAACAAAAACAGAAAAGGAGAAAAAAAATGGTAAAAAAAGAGAAAAAGAAATCCTATATTTTTTTAGTAATTTCTGGTCAGTTTTTACAATCAAGTTTCTAGTGTATTCAATACCAATATTTCCATCTAATTTACTATTCAAGCTGTAGGTTTAAAAACTAGTATTGTGAATGGACATTTCCATAGAAAGTTTTAGAAAAAACACCAGATGGTTATTGAATACAAAAGCTGCTTTTCTATGTTTTTTTCTTTTTCTTTCACAGTTTGGAATAATAAATAATGAGTGATTCTATAGAGATTTGGTTATATTCAAGTAGAAATTTGAATGTAATTCAAAGAGATTCTACAAGTATTTTCAGAATTGCTGCCAGTTGAGTTGATTGTATCACAATCGACTCAACCTATGAAGCTGAACAATTGGTTGAATAACATTCTATAAGCTGCCAGAAGTGCTATGTGGCTTGAAACATTTCTTTTTAAATGGTGGACTTCAAGTTCACATAGTTGGAGATGTAAAGTAGCAGGGGTTATTTGTCTATGCCTAAGTTAGCACCTATCAAACAAATTCATAATAAAAAAATGCCAACTGTGACCATCCCATCTTTGTAGGCATATTATAATTACATCAAATGATATGTTATCAAATGTGTTCTATCCTGATTTAAAATGCTATTAAAGTGTGATTTTCAAGGATATTTGGTTGCTATTTCTACTACAGCCAATAAACACGTACAAACTTTCTCATTGGCTTGTGATAGGAGTCTGGGATCTTTTCTGTTTGGCTGCCAACATCAATTTCTGTTCAAATTGATTTCATATTCAGTGTAATAATACGCTTTTATAGACTAATGAATGGCATGAAAATCATTTTTGCTATAAATCAATAAATAAAGAGTTACTGGCAATTAAAGTTTGAAAATTTTGGGTAATTTTAGCCAATCGTAAGCCACAGACATTCATGCCTGTTTTCATAGTAACAAGCAGAACATGAGAACTCCAACCACTCTGAGAGTGTAGTGGGTGCTTTTACGTGACACCGGCATGCAGGCCAGTCAGGCGGTACTGGCAATGGCCACGCTCAAAATGGTGTATTTTATATGCCACCTGCACAGGAACCAGTCCAGCGGCACTGACAATGATCTTGCTCGAATGACTTTTCACGTGCCAGGAACACGAAGCTGCGGCACAAGTGCCAGGAAGGTGATGCTGGTAACGATCACGCTCGAACGGTGGTGCCATCACGATTTCGCTTTTGCTTGCCCTAACAAGTCTTCGCAAGAAGAGTTTAGTGTCCAATGGAGGAGACATTGGCATGAGGGTCAGTTGTCGAATTTAGTTCGATTTCAATTTCACTTGCCTCAACAGGTCTTAGCAAGCGGAGTTTAGTGTCCAATGGAGGAAAGGTACGCATAAGTGGGCTGGCTACATCCCTGGCAGAGGCCTTGGATTTTGGTCTCACTTGGCTTGCCGGCTCTTATATATATATATTATTGTAGGTGTCAACGTTCTTGTAATATTTGGTTAATAACTGAAGAGGGATTTGAGCATGCCCACATATATTACGTGTGTTTTCCAGATATTCCAATTGTCTTTCTGTGTCAGATTTTTATGATTATTATTATCATTATTATTAAGGTGGTGAGCTGGCAGAATCGTTAGCACGATGGGCAAAATGCTTAGCAGCATTTTGTATGTCTTTACATTCTGAGTTCAAATTTCGTTGAGGTCAACTTTGCCTTCTGTCCTTTTGTGGTTGATAAAATGAATATCAGTTGAGCTCTTAGGTTGATGTAATTGACTTACCTCAAAATTTGAAATTATTATTATTTTATATGTATCTATACACATACAAGTTTCAGAATTTCTACAGCAGCCATAAAAAAATATAATTGTTTCCATGGAAATAATGTTGCTCAATTGTAAAAGGAATTCCTTAGAATTCCTACAAGTTTTCAATTTTGTATTATTTTATTTGGAGTATCAAGAATGATTACAAGTATTGGGGGTTAAAGTATCATATAATTTTATTTTCCTGTATTTAAGTAGTTCTCAAATGATTTGCTATGAAATCATTTTGTACCACCAATTTCTATTCTTTCTTTTTTAAAAATACATTAAAAAAAATACACACTTTTTAAGAGTATCACATATAAAAGGTTTAGAAGTACTTAATCTATTAAACCATAGATTTTTTCTTTCTTCTTTTCAAAGTATCAAGTAAGCTGAATTTGATTCGTTTAGGAAGAATCAGAGACTGCACAAAGCTGACAAAGTCTGGTAGCTAAATTAATGCTTCTAAAAGCCAGCTCTAAGTTAATAAACTATAACAGAATTAATTACTACAGTATCTAGAGCATAGCTTATAAATAAATGCATATCATATTAACTGTGTTTAAGTTGCACTCCTATTTCAGTGTTCAGTGTCGGTAGAAAATTTTTTTCTCTTCATATTCAAACTTGATATCAGCTTTATCCCATGTATAAGTTGCACCCAAGTTCTTTTGATTAAAATCACATAAAAAACGTGTGCAACTTATACATGAATAAATACAGTATATATACAGTCATGTATGTATTTTGTTATTTAGCCCAAGGGTGGCTCTGATGGAACAGACTTAAGACTAAAGGCATTCCAATCATTACTGTCCTGTCTTTTTATTACACATTTAGATATCACACTTCTTTTTATTTATGTATATAGTTTCACTTTGAAGGCCTTTTTTCAGCAATGAGAGTTGTTATATAGCAATAACAGTCTTTTGCCGATTCCATCGTCCCCAAACTGCTGACGATAGTAATGGCAAAGCTATTTCTTTCTTTCCATTCTAAAGTGTGTGTGTATTTCAATCTGTTCTTGGACAGTTCCAACAGCATAGTTTCTAATTTTATCTGTCTGAGAAAAGGTTGTTAGCTCAGTCATTCTCTGAATCTAGAGAAAGGTGGGCAGTAAGTGGTTTGCCATGCCCCTTTTCTCAACACAAAGTAATCAATTCTGAGAAAAAGAGAAAAGTATTATTGATTGCTGTATCGGACCTATACTCAATTTATTAACATGAGAAAGATGAAAAAAGCAAAGTTAACATGGTGAGGATCTGAACTGAAAATGTTAGAGAGGCAGAACAAATACATTAAGAACATTTTATCTGTTAGTCTAACAATTCAGTCAATTCATCGCCTACACAAAGTCAAGTAAGCCTATTGAAAAGTAAAACTTGTGACTAAGTTTCCTTTACGTAATAGTACACAATTGATTGCTAAACAATATCTATTAGAGTACATTATGTGTGTATGTATGTATGTATGCATATGTACATATCTATCTATCTTTTATAAACATATATATATGTGTATATACATATGTATAAATATATCATCATCATCATCAAGCGGACGTTAAACGATGATGATTATGATGATATATATATATATATATATATATATA
>NC_068990.1:45937740-45938620 GCF_001194135.2 Octopus bimaculoides
GGAAAATAGTCATTTTCGTGATTGGTACGCAAAACTACATTTGCGTAGAACTTTTCAATAAATTCGGACACCATGTATCAAACTGAAAATACCCAGGCAATTTCTTTTATCCCAACATAAATGTGATAAGCAATATTATTTACCAATATTATCTATTACTATTATTAGCACTACCATTGAAAGCCCGATCTTTTGGATTGGCGAGTTTCTGCTCAGAGTAACGCCCTAATCCCCATTCCTTCGAGAATAAGTATTAGACGCGAGAAAGCGCCGCGGGGGGGGGGGGGTATGAACGACAGAAATTGAGATGAAGAGAGCAAGATGGCTCTAATGGTGAGCCAGTGACTGAAAGCTTGTCTAATCGTTCATTTGTCCTCTATGTTGTGTATAGAAGTTAGTGTAGAAACAAGCAAAATATATTTGTTGGTTTACTCTTACTCCCCAACCAAATAAATAAATATTCATCAATGTGTCAAGGGTAGGATACGATCTCACAATTCTCCTTCAGTCTAAATGCTGACATCGTATTTATTTATTATCCAGTTAAGCACATACTGGACAGAGAGCCGATTAACCACTGGAAATGTCTACTATTCGTATCCTGTCAACATCAGCGCATTTGTATACGTAGCACTACGAAAGAAAGAAAAAACAATTTCCCAGTAACTCAAGCCACCAAGCGGCTGTAAACTGCTGTAAGACCACAGAGTGTATAAAAATATTTGTTCGAGTGAACATTGATTGACCAGTACTCTGGTCAGAGGCATTTCCAACTGTGTCCACACCCATACAATAATAATAGATACACTTGTACGACATTCAACAAACACACTCACATACACGTGTGTGTGTATATATATATATATATATATATATATAT
>NC_068990.1:45939365-45946358 GCF_001194135.2 Octopus bimaculoides
ATATATTGGCTCATATTTTTACGGATAAAATGAACAGACATCATGAGTAGAATGTAGAATGTGGCGACAATGTAATGTTGTCATCGTGAAGTCGTCATGGCAACTGACCTTTCGAAGTGACCTGTAATTTCTACTGATAAAACCGAAAATAGACATACAAAAAACAAAAGGAAAATTATAGACGTTACATTAATGTCGTTTGCTTGAATCTCCGCTACAGTGCACTTGCAGCTTTCATTTTACCCTCATTGCAATTGTTTTTTTTGTTATTGGTGGTGGTAGTGGTGGAAGTAGTACGTATGAGTATTTAATGACAATGTGGTGATATATGCAAATTTCTATTACAATGGTGATGTAGAAACAATGAAATCTAACATTTGATAAAAGTAATCAATTAATCTACCCACCTCTCTATCTGTCTATTTTTGTCTGTCAGCTTGTCTACTCCAGTCCATCTCTGTCTCTTATCCACCAAGTAAAATACAGAGGAGAGAGGGGGGGGGAAGAAAGAGAGAGAGAGAGAGGAGGGTAATAGGAATCTAAGGGACTACAAAAGTGGTTTGTTTTTTTAATAAGATTTCATTTAAATTTAGGTTATCTTGGAAGGGTCTCGAGCTTATATATAATGTATATAAGGCCTATTTATGGTGTCTGTGTGTGTATATGTACACATACACACACACACACTCTACAAAATGTTGCTTGTAAGAATACGCCCTCTATATAGATTCATTACTAAAGATCATCTAAATTAGTTTTCGTCCAGGAAGATAAACATCAGCAAAAAATCTTGCAGTACAAAGGCTTATTGAAGGTATCAAAGATCAGAACCCAAAAGCTGTTATTATTTTCCTAACGATTTGTTCCAAACAAGGACTGAGACTACCGTAATGTTAGGGAATACAAGAAGAGGCGCACTTATTCAAAAGACGTTGATTGACAGAAAACAGAAATGCCTGAATATCATACACAAGAGGAAAACAGGACGATGGTAGTGAGTTTCAGAAAGTAGCAATTCAAGGAAAGAAGTTATTAGAATAAAAGGATTTATAACTAATAGCAAACTCAACAGCAGAGTTCCACAGAGCAGTACTTCAAGGGAAGAAGCCATTAGAATACGAAAGTTCAACAGAGAATCGATGTGTCTGGGAAGAGAAGCGAGTGACATGCTTAAAGGCCTTGAGAGAGAGAGGGTAACAGATCAGATTATTCATCAGAACAACGACCAAGAAATTACTTACAGAAAGACACAACGAAGATACATTTCGACGATGAGCCAAAGACACCAACCAAGTGAAAAGAAGACGCATCATGTTAACTCGATTCTGAATTCGACCGAGCAAGTTAAGACACTCAAAGGAGACATCGTTGAGATCCTAGCAGGAGTACAACAAGGTGTCATACTCGCACCTTTCTTGTTCATTGTAACATGAATTGCAACGTGAAAAGCAGAAGAAAGAAATAGGTCAGAAAAGCAAGCGTCATTCTCCAACTATTACTGATACAGATCTTACATCTAATACAATCAAAGAAGCTCAGCTGACTTACAGGGATGTAAACAAACCAATAACGGTTATCAAGAGGTGGTGGGAGAGACAAACACAAAATTATACAATACACACACACACACACACATAAATAATACAAAATGGGGCAAGAACGCAAAACATCCAGACAGTTAGGTGATACAAGAAAGGGACAACAAAACATCCAGATAAACGATACAAAGAAAACAAGGACAGGTCATTCGGAGTTTTCTTTCATCAGTCGAGATCCAGATTATCTTTGCAATTTCGGTTTGTTATACTCGAGATTGCTCCAATCTGGCCAGCCCCAAGGAAAAATTAAGCTAAGAGCATTAGATTCCTTGGAAGAAAGCAGCGAATGTATACAAAAACAAGGACGGAAAAAAAAACGAACAATGTTACACAAAATATATACGATGGACATCTACACAGTTTCCGTCAACCAAATTTACCCATCAGTCGGCCGGGTGCTATAGAAGACATTTGCCCAAGGTTCTGCGCAGAAGGACTGAACTCGAAACCACTTAGTTACAAAGCGAGCTTTTTAATCACAGAGCCATGCCTGCGTCTCCCATCCCGCCTCTTTTTTTTTAAGTATTACTGTTGCGACAGTTGCCCACAAAGACAAAAACCAGTTGGATGTTCCTCCACTTAACCAGTAAATTTCAGATAAAATAACTCTCTTATGTTAGGGATTATAATGTGTTTCCTTTTTTTTTTGTTATCTATGGCCAACTGCAGATTTTTCTTCATTTAAACATGCAAAAAGAAAAGAAAAATGAAAGAGAACATGCAATTAACATGATATGTAAATCCTTCCTTATATGGCGAGATTATACAAACGCACACACAAACACATATATATGATTCAAAATTTACGAAGAGCAAAGAAATTAAAAAAAAACAAAAGACAGACAGGTGAGGAAACAACATTCAAAGTGTCTTAAGTCTGACGCTCAGGAAAAATGAAAGTCTGCGTTTTTTACATCTGTAAACTTTTCAAATAAATCTGTAATCTAGATACAAGGGTTAAAGATTTTTAAGCTTCGAAACATTGAATTTTTATCTTCAACAAATTGTTATATCTCCAGGGAAGTAATGCGCCCCACTTCCTTTGACACAACAACAACAAAACAAAAAACTTATTGTTATCTAATACATAATCTTATACAATAATAAAAGAAGAGAAAGTTGCGTTTATTCTTTTAATTAATACAACCTCATTATTGACATCTGGTCTTTCTATATGTAAGATATATTATGAAACTTAAACCGACGTAATTACTTCTTTTATGCTCAAATAATGGAAGAGCAGCTGGGAATAAATGGAAAGAGTGGGAGTAATTAGTCATTTGATATTCTGTTGTTATTGTTGTTGGTGGTGGTATTAATTATTAAGTCAGCCAAGTCTTACTTCGCCTCTTTCCTTTTTTTTAATATTTTTTTCTCTCGCCAAATCTGTTTTCCTGTCTGTCCGTTTTCCTAGCTTGTGGATTTAGAGGTTGTTCCATTTAACATCAGAGAACCACTTGAGTTTGAACTCAAAGCTGATATAGTTGAATACCAATGAAAAATAATAAATTTTACCATTGGAACACTACCTACTTTTGAATTGCATCAATTATGAAGACAGTTTAGACAGTGGATTGAGGGAATTGTTCGCCTTGTCTTACGGGTATTTAGTGACGGATTTTCACGTTCTGAGTTTGAATGCCATTGCGGGTCAACTTTGCCTTTCATCATTTCGGAATCGACCGACACCTCTACTATATTGGTGGTCATGTGCCCTATGTTAGTAAAGATCAATTGCTTAGAGGATTTGAGCCTCCTTTGCTTAGCTGTCACTGGCAAGCTAGTTTGATCTAGTAGTTTAAATCATGCTTTAGCTGAATGCTGCTTTAGGTGCCTATGTGGTCTCGTAGATGGCATATATACCCTCTTGACCATATCACCTTTAACCCATCAAAATATCAAGAATGAGACAGCTAGGGGTGAAGAAAGAGCTACACCAACAGTGGGATAAGTTGGAGTAAACTGGAGTTGACCTGGGGCTAAATAACATCTCTATTTAACTACGCAAGAGTTAATGACATTAATTCAAGTTAATTAGTAACCGGTCGGTAATAACCATTATGACACCACTGTCGGTTTTCTAATTCGGGCTTGTGTCCAACACAGAGAGAAATAAAGTTCACAGGAGTCAACACAAGGACAGAAAGTTGGTCAGAGTGGAAATGAATGGGCGATATTATCAGTCCGGTTAAAGAATTGACTTCAGTCTGGTTTTATGTGGAAGAACTATCAACCAGGGTCAACTAAGTACCAATTAGGGTCAAATTAACTGACTAGCTCCGCCCTAACTTAATTACTACCCATGTACCTAAATTTAAAGCATCATACAGAAATTGCTTTGAATTCTGCATTTATCAGAAATCGATTACATTTAATATAATTTTTAATATTATAGGCACAAGGCCCGAGATATTTGACTGGAAATCACCTCATCGAGACCGAAAGAATGAAAGGCAAAGTAGACTGCGGTGGAAGTTGTACTCCGAACATAAAAACGGACGACATGAGGTTAAGCATTTTGTCCGGCCCGAGCAATTCAACCAGCTCGCCGCCTTAATCACATTTAATATAATACACATTGTATATGTATACATATAAATAGTAAGTGCGTATATTTGTATGCATGCCCTGATGCATATATCTAATTATACGTGTATGTATTATATTACATGCGTGTATACAGATGCTCGAGCATGCATTCGTTCATTCATTATTGCAGAGCTTGGTAATCAGTGCTTACTGTTTCGATCCATCTGCAGTAGGAGATGCAGAGCTTCCGATCGAGTAGTTTGATGGTTGATAATATGATTTCCTTGTAATTTAAATGTCTCATACGTTTCAAATAAACTAAAACACATTTCCCCTGCTTTCTTTATTTTAAATTAGATTTTAAAATTTGTGACCTTCAGCAGTGAAACATGATCCCGACAAATGATATTTTTCCTGTTACTTGAACACTTTTAACCACCAAACGTTTTCTTAGAGCCCCGCCCCTTCTCTCGTTAAAGTTTTCTTTCCGCTTTTATTTGTGTGTGTGTGTGTGTTCTCAGTTATAGTGTATCAAGGACTACGTTTGTCAATATGACGTTATCTTTTTACAGACGGTAGCGTGTGATATGAGAATGATTTGGCTGCTATTTCCAACGTTGTTGAACGCGTAAAAAATGTGTCTCCTTTGTAATATCACCAATTCGTTTTTATTTAGATTTCAAATATCTTGCTCTGTGTGCGTGTGTGTGTGTGCGTGTGTGTGTGTGTGTGTGTGCGCACGAGCGCGCGGGCTCAATAATAATGTATCGAAGGTACATTAGCCAATATGACGCTATTTTGTTGCTATTTCTAGCAAATTGGACCATCACATTTTAGAGGCTTCTCTCGTTGGATTGTTGCTCGTGTTTTCAAGCTGTTGTATGAAAATGCACGTTTTCTAGCGTCACACCGTATTTATTTGTGAAAGAAATCAATACAATTCTTCTAATTATAAATTCCGCAGAGAATGTTAAATGTTTAAATGTTCATTTAAAATAAGAATGCTTCACAAGTCGCAGTCTCAGATGTCTGGGACAAAAACCTTACTGAAATCTGATAGTCTGAGAATCTTTGCTAAACTTTTCTGTTTCCGATTTGTATCGACAGAAATAGAAAAAAAAAGCTGGTTTGGTTTGTTCAATAAAATGATTTTCAAAGCCACATACACACGTGAGCTCGCTCGCTGGCGCGCAAATATATTTATTCACATTCGAACACGCGCGTACGCACATAATTTTTGTTTTCCTTATTTACAGATATCTCATATCTTGCACATTAAAAGGAAAAGTAAATGGGTCTTCGTCGTTTTCGACGATGAGGATCCAGTTGTTCGATCAACTGAATTAGCGCGTAAACTGGCCGAATATTCCACATACATAACTGCACTATTAACGTAATATTCAGGTCGAACCAACAAGACTATGTGGTAAGGCTGTGCCTTTGAATTACAGGTACACTCATTTCGGCGGGTTTCCGCAGTTTCCTTTTACCCAATTGTACTCATAAAGTTTAACCCTGCAATCACCGCCTCTAATGCTCATTTTCATATCTGAAGCATAAAATACATGATTTCGTATTACATATACGTGTGAACCTAAGATGTCACACAGAAGAATTGAACCCAAGAATCTTGTGATTACGAAGTGAACTTCTTAATCATTCGGCTAATTTGTGTCCACTACCCTCTCACATACATGTATATACAAATACACACTCCTTAACAAATAAGCTCGACCACGTGTACGCTGCAGCTACTACTATTACGAGACACACGTGCTCTCCAGAAATGACAGCTTCTTTACATAACCTTTTCAATTAGGTCACTGAACGTTTCATGGCAATTAAGAGGAAAATATTAATTGGAAAATACACGATAATTTCAAGAAGAAATATCACATTATTCACAAAACACTGTAAGATTTACACGTAATTATCATTATTCCACAAGTTTTTTTTTTGTAATCACAATACTCATAGCAAACTGCAAAGTCCATAAAGACCTCCTTGTTTTTCATTGTTATTAAGTGTTCCTATTTCTCGCTTTCAGTCACCTTCTACCTGTTTCCCCAGACAGGACAATGCGTAAAAACACCACATCCTTCCTCTCGCTTTCGTTTTACTTCTACTGTGATTCACTATCCATCATTTGAAAACCTCCTATTTCCTTATATCAGTGGTTCCCAACCTGGGGTCCACGGATCTCTGGTGGTCCGCAAAGGTAGTACTGGAGGTTCGTGAACTAAATTCAAAATTTCATATACATATATACACATAAGGATAAGCATATTAAAAGGGGTCTGTGGGAAAACTCATTTAAATAAAAGGGTTGGGAACCACTGTTAGGAATCATTGTGAAAAGGTTGGGGGACCACTGTTTTATATGAAGGTGAATGGATTAATCGTTAGGGAGTTGAACTCACAATTATGCGAGATCGTGGTTTCACTTCTTGGACCGGGTGGTGCGCGTGCTCTTGAGCAAAACACATCATTTCACGTCACTCTGCGATCACTTCGATACCTGAGGTGTGGTATACCGTGCACTGGTTTAGGTAATGTTGATTTGATGGAGGGAGTGAGCTAATAAACACCACAAACATTTGATTACTTATAAACAAATCATTTGTGCAACTTGTCCAACAAGGAATTGCGGAACCGTCTTTCTCGGACTAAGAGGGAGTACCATCATTTCCTTATCTCCGTAGTGTGACAGCAAATAAATACTCGCCGTTGATGTAAGTATATATGCATCTGTCTGTCTGTCTCTCTTTTTCTTTCTCTGTCTGTCTGTCTGTCTGTCTGTCTATCTGTCTGTCTCTCTCTCTCTCTCTCTCTCTCTCTCTCTCTCTCTCTCTCTCTCTCTCTCTCT
>NC_068990.1:45946368-45950452 GCF_001194135.2 Octopus bimaculoides
GCACATGAAATGTGCAACGAACGTGAAACTCAGAGTAACAGTCTTTTGTTATTTTTCTGCTGCTTTTAAATAAAGTATATATATATATATATATGTGTGTGTGTGTTAATGATGTACCAACACTGCACACACATAGAAACACATGCGTACACATGTATGCATATATATATATATATAAATAAACATACATATATACATATACACGCAGATATATAAACGCATAAATGCACAAATATATATACGTATACATAAAATAATTATAGATATAGACAACTATTTCTAGCCAGATCGATTAAATAAACAAAGAAGAAAGAAACAAACAAATACAAGTTTGTTTTTCTTTCTTTTTTTTTTTTTTTACAACGTAGGACATGAAGAAATTTTTTAATTAAAGATTCTATTTCAGATAAAAGTAGCATGAACCATTCTCTTTTTGTTTCTTCCTCAGATGGGAAAGTTGGTCAAGTTTCGAATTAGAATGAATAAATTTAGTATATCTCCAAAATAAATTATGTCAATCATCTGTCATTTCAAATCACTGTATCACTGCATCGCCTAGACTATCGGATGTTGTAATATACACCGCTGCTCACAATGCGCTTCCTTGCACTGTTGTAGCTTTCGAATGATGCCATCCCGCTGGCTTGGACTGGAGCAACGCGAAATGAAGTGTTTTGGACAAGAACACAACGCACAGCCTATCTAGGAGTCGAAACCACGATCTTGCGATCATGAATGCAATACTTGAAGCACTAAGCCACGCACTTTCATTTCAAATGACTGATAAAAATTATTTTTAGCACAGTAGCTAATGTACAGTACCATGGAACTTAGCTATACGATCTTTATGCAGAATGGTACTCTTAGATTTTCCAATGCCATTATCTTAATTTTTCGGTGGATTGGCAAAGTCATTCAAGTATCGGATAATAATACTAAGTGCCATTTGTTTCAGCTCCTTACGGTGTGTGTTCATCTCCCGCTGAAGTCAACTTTGTCATCCCTCCCGTGTCGATAAAATAATGTAACAGTCATACGCAGAATCCATTGTCATCTAAATCTCAGGTCCAGTGCCTGTATTGGAAACCATTATTTTAATGTTTTGCTGATAAGGTCAAACAAAACCGAAACATGACCGGTGTTGCTACCCTGTTAAACTAAAGACAGTTGTTTTAAGTTCAACAACGGCTGACGAGTTAAATAAATAGTAAAAAAAGAACTAGATACTCCGTGAGATAACCTGCAGCAAATACGTGTGTGTGTGTGTGGATGGGTGGATGTGTTTATGATATATACATACATTTATATATAAAAATTTTCTCTGAGTCATAGGTTCATAAGGCCGGTTTTCCGGATTCTGTGCCGTATATATTTATCCCCTCATCCTGGATGGGAGGCTGATCCATCATAGGATTACTCCTTTCGCCAGCTGAGTAGACTGGAACAACGTGAAATGAAGTGTTTTGCTCAAGAAGAACGCATCACCGTTATGAGAGTCGAAACCACGATCTTGCGATAGTAGGCGCAACACCTTAACCAGTAAGTCACGCGCCTCCACACACGCACACCACATACCACGCATATTACATACCACACTACCATCACACCACGCGCGCACACACACACACACACATGATCATGTCTCTATGTATGTGTGCGGGTCCGCGTTTTTGTGTTCACGTACAAGTATGTATGTTTATATGCTAATATTCAATTGATGTTCACCATATTAAGCCAGCATAATCATTACTGGTATCTCTCGGCGTCGAGAATGTGATTCCATTGTATTTATCTATGCAAGTTCCACGGTGGCGATATAAGAGTATTTTTCCCCATGAAAGAGCAGCGAAATTGTAGACACCTGTATATCTATCTGTTTATCTGCCTCTATTTAAATACATTCATGCATACATTATGTGCACCTCTCTCTCTCTCTCTCTCTCTCTAGATAGATAGATAGATAGATATTCCTTCCTTGAGCGCCAACCTAATATTAACTGTGAACGTCCCTTGGATTTTTGCTGCCCTTCTCTGTATTTTTTTGTTTTCCTCTTGTTATTGATTTGCTCCCCTCTCTCCCCTCTCTCTCTCTCTCTCTCTCTCTCTCTCTCTCTCTATATATATATATATATATATATATATATATATATATATATATATATGAAGATGTACACACACATATATATACCCATACAGAAACCCACACGCGCATTTACAAATGTGCATGCACACAAATTTCTACGCATAATTCTTTGCATTTTTGTATGTATATTATGAATATATGCATAAATACATGAATGCATGTGTGTGTGTGTTGTGTATGAATACACACACACACACACACTCTATTTTATATTATAAGTAACGTAATTACTCACACAGCATGAGTTGTACACAGAATGACAAATACGTACATGTACATTGTTTCTATTTGCCTGCAGAAGCCCTCTGCATGTATACTCAGCAGGGTGTATATCGCATTATTATTCAATTGAGTGATATCACTGGCGGAACGAATATTTTCAAAACACACCACTTATCACCAGCACCAACACTGCCACTACCGCCGACGCCGCCACCACCACCCTCGCTACATTCACAGCTACTACTACCATTACCATTACAACTACACTACCACCACCACATTAATAACAACAACCACTACCAAGATTGCGAGCAGGACATCCTGCCTCTGTGCTAATATGACAAATCCTGTGCAGGTATAACACTAATTTTCAGAACATTGAGGGTCCTGAACCTCTTATAATCCACACTAATTTACGAGCAGGACCACGAAATCCCCGCGGTCGCCAGACTAGTTTACATCCCGAAAGGATGAAAGATAAAGTCGACTTCGGCGGAATTTGAACTCAGAACGTAGCGACGGGTGAAATACCACAAAGCATTTCGTCCAGCGTGCTAACGATTCTGCCAGTAACAGACATAACCGTAGACCTATCTCTGTAATAATATTCGATCAGCGGCAATGCTATCAGACCGTTGCGTATAAAACATATCGCACAATTAATATTCAACGGCCAGCCGATACAACAACAACAACAACAAACAAACAAACAAACAAACAACGAATTGCCATTCAATGTTGCCCGCAAACAACACATAACGTAGCACAATCCAATTCCCAGAAGAATAAGTTTCATTGCACATTCGAAGCCTTGTTTTGTTTTTGCGAATATCTAACGTTATTCGTCATTATTATTTTTTTCTAGCTACAAAAAACAATAATCCTGCATGGTCAATTATTAATATCGATCTTTTGCATTGGCACAAGACAATAAATTTATAAGAAATGGCTACGGTTGATTGACTACACCCAAAATATTGGAGTATATAATATATCATTGACGCTTATTTTATTGGCAGGAGAAAAGAGAGAGAAAGAAAGAAAGAGTGAGAGAGAGAGTGAGTGAGAAAGAGAGAGAGAGAAAGAGAGAGAAAAAGAGAGAGAGAGAGAGAGAGCATCCAGAAAGAAAAACTATATTACAAGACTTAACACTCATCTCGATTCCGCTTGTCATGTTATGTGGCCGAGTGTTACGCTTGAAGTATGTTTAACTACGAAACAAAATCGAAGACAATCGATATCTTTTAACATAACGAAACGAGTTTATGTGTTTAGCTTTTTAAAAAGACGTAATTATGGAACCAAATAAAAGACATACTCGGAGTGCTTCGCATAATGAAGTTCAAGTGTTACGCTTTCAATAAGCATAAGTATGGCTCGAAATCGAAGATATAATTGAAATATTTAATATAATGAAACGAGCTCGACTGTTACACTTTAAACAACCCCAAACTATGAACATTATGAATTCTATAAGTTTATGTTTTAAAATAAAAATAAAAACAGCTATGAAACGCGGAATTTCCACTGCTGCTTCTAATTTTACTAATTCTTGGACAGCGGTCTTTCATCCTCTTTCGATTCACGGCAACAAACTGGATAAAGCTTTTAAAATGTTTATACGTGTGTGTGTGTGTGCGTGTGTGTGTGTGTATGTGTGTGTGTATGTGTGTATGTGTGTGTGTGTGTGTGTGTGTGTGTGTGTGTGTGTGTGTGTGT
>NC_068990.1:45950924-45952296 GCF_001194135.2 Octopus bimaculoides
TTTATACTGTGAAGCTTAATTTAATCTTAATTTTTAATAAATTGATTTTAATTGAGTTTTTACCGGTAATTTTGGATTTTATCCCTAATATTATATATATATATATATATATATATATATATGTATATGTTGGTTGTGAAAATATATTTGAGATCCGACAAATAGACACGTGACTGGTGATGTGATTAATAGTAGTGTATTTCGAGTTGTTAACAAAACGTGTCACGAAAAATTCTATTTTTAAAGTGTATCGCCAAGAAGAAAAGTTCAAGAAGCTCTGATATTAATGCTTCTTGCGACGGCATAAGCTGGCCTCAATTGGAGTGGCATTCAATATAAGTTAGCATCTCGCTTTACGATTAAATTTTCAAGCAGCAGGGGTCTTTGGGTAATTTCCTTCAGTCAATTTTATTTAACCCTTTCGCATTCAGATTACTCTGTCAAATGTAATACTTATTTATTCACACTGTTTTGAATTGATCATGCATTATCTCGTAGCTTTGAGGTTTCGATGATGTGATTGTTTATTTTTAGAATGGCATTATAGGGTAGATATGAGAAGTCAGACATGACCAGTTTGAACATAAAGCAAGTAGAGTATTTGGGCCAGATACAGCCAGTTTAAACACTGAAGGGTTAGTGTTAGAACGCTGCATGTAGAGGTGCATCGATTGGCTTCGTTTGTTGACAGTAATGAATATAGTTGGGTGGAGTATATACAACACATCTGATCCACCTACGATCTATTCTTTACACAGCTGACCCACATTAAACGTCATTAGTGTGACACATACTACACAAAGGATAAAAAGAAAAAAACCTATATAGAAATGTGAGAAACAGTCCTGCAACCTAATCTTGACTTCCTCCACAACAACTAAAAGGTTTATTACTTCAATTATTGCTTATTAAGCAATGAACTGGCTATTACAAATTCTTATTTATCCATATTCGTAACCCATTTATTCACGGACTGATACCACTTAGTATGAAATTGTTTTACGTGCGCGCGCGAACATACAGACATGCATACATTGCGCTTCAAAATGTAAACTGCACGATGAATATATAGAACTCCATGTATTATCCAATACGTTTGAAAGGAAACTGAAGAGAACTCGTATGATTATCCGTGAATCATTTGGTTGGAATCCTCAGTTGAGCATATTACAGAATACACGTCGATAAAAAAAAGCAAAAAACAAGATGCTATATAACTGATAATCATTATTTGTTAATGAATATCTCCGATTCATATATATGAGAGAGAGAGAGAGGGGGGAGTGAGAGAGAGAGAGAGGGAGTGAGAGGGGGAGTGAGAGAGAGAGGGAGTGAGAGAGAGAGAGAGAGAGAGAGAGAGAGAGAGAGAGAG
>NC_068990.1:45952719-45958333 GCF_001194135.2 Octopus bimaculoides
GATAATCGTATATGGAAATAGAGGAAAAAGTAATAACGCTGATTATAATTATTAAGTTTCTCTGAGAACATATATATTTTTTTTTCGTAATGTTACCTCGGCTCTATTCATGCAGTATATTACCGGGCCGTTTACATTCCGAGTTCAAATCTCGCTCAGCTCAATAAGCTAAAATACCAGTTAAGTGCTAGTGTCGGTTTAATCGACTAAACCCGTGTATGTGTGTGTGTGTGTGTGTGTGTGTGTGTGTGTGTGTGTGTGTGTGTGCGTGCGTGCGTGATTTGGCTTTGTGTCAATATTAAAAATCAATATTAATATATTTTAATCCTTGTTTCTGAAATATTTCGGTTTAAAACTTATTGTGAAAGGTAATTTTAGATCCTTTTCATCATCCCTCGTCGGGATTACCCAATATAAGAAAAAAGTTCTATGGAAAACTCGCTTGACCCGAGGTGTAGTATGGGAGAGTTTAGGGCGTAATAATCGGTTAGAGTCATTAGAGAATCGGATGAAACCTCTTACACAGTTTTTGCGTTCAAATTTCATTGAGGTTAACTTCGTCATTCATCTTCCTGGGGTCAATAAATAAAGTATAAAGCGAAAGCAGTGGACCAACAGAATCATTATAGCGTCGGACTGGATGCCTTGCCATATTTGTTCCGGGTCTTTGCGTTCTGAATTTAAATCCCACTGTGGCCTACATAGGTTACATGAGTGGTAAATTTAAACCCATTATCTAGCCTTGAGTGCCTTTTAGTGAGGTTTATTTTGGTGAAAATATTCAGGTTCTGTCTTCGGTTTGAGGAAAACGTCCAACCTCCTTCGTTCTCACCAGTATTGGAGGCCCTGTAAAGCTTCTGGATGTTGCCTGTCTGCCGGACCAAAGAGTAAAAGAATACAATTAAATGTCATAAAGGAACCTCTATATGGTGGTGGTAGTTGCGACCTACTAGAAGAAATTGAAGCCAAAATCACCCTTACAATTACTACACTAATCATCTTAAATACAGAAAGAATATATGCGAGATGGTCATGGCTGGAATATCTTCATTCACAGTTGGCCTGGGACTAAACAGTAGCAGTAACAGCAACAATAATTACATTAAAAGTAGCAACAGACATAATATACCAGATATTTGCCTTAACCCAATCTATATGAATGGACTAAAGAAAAATATACTAAATCACACACACACACAAAGTAAAAAATAATGCAAGTCTAGGAAGGAGACTATAAAACAACGAACAAAAGCAACAGTGTGTCTAAAAATCAAGAAAAAAAAAGCCTAACGAACGTCGTTTAAAAGTGATTAGAATCTAGTTTGTTTAATGTACATCGTAAACGGTGATAGCATTGCACCCCACACACAGATCAGTGCGTGTTTCGGTGACAAATATTTAATTTCTTCAACATGCCCAGTTGGCTGTACTAAAACACCTGTTGCACTCATTAATTAGCACACGTCTTTCGCCTTCTAATTTGACATGCCAAAGAAAAAACAAACAAAAAGAACAACATGCAGTAATAGGCGTAGGCATGGCTATGAGGCTAAGGAGCTCGAACCACATGATTTCGGGTTCGGTCCTACTGCGCAGCAACTTGGACAAGTGTCTTCTACATAACTCTGGGCCGATCAATGTGTATGTTGCAAATCAACACATACTTCTAACCAGTGAGACAATTCTGGTACACTTACGCTGATTTAATTGGAGGTGAGATTGATTCGGATCTAGACAAGTCATGAGCACAGATATATACACATAGAAAAAGAGAGACAAGACAGACATTACAATTTATTAACTGAACACGATTGACATAAACACACTCTCTCTCCTCATACGCATAGAATCATGCACACACTAATAAGCACAGAGAGGGGAGAGGGAGGAAGGAGAAAACGAGAGAAGCATGGAAATGTCTGATGTCAAATAAACCAGCGTCGAATCATCGACGCTCAATAAGTGACGCCAAAACGGTTAAGACAAAACGTCTCATACGCGGCAGAATGATCTAGTGCCGTAATCGACTTTGCTTTTATTTTTTAGGAGTCATTAAAATATAAATCAGTCATGTACTTCAAATTAGTTTCCAAGAAAAAACAAGTTTTGTGCTAAATATACATTTAAAAAAAATCAATATCGTGGTCACAAGATATATAAAACTTTAAAATATGAGGCAGCTATTTGAAGACATGAAGTTCGTTGAAGGAGAATCATCTGCTACACCGAGCAAGTTATGCTACTTGGTATGAACTGTCCCCACACAGACTCATTAAAGTTTGAAGACGGTAGAAATTTTGTTTAAAAAGAATCAATCGTCTGCTACATAGAAAGCTATCACTCACATTTGCTTGTGCAATAACTAGTTGAAAGCAGTCGGAAATTTGTTGTAAGGAGAATCGTGTCCTATAGACTGAGCAAGTAAAACCATTCCGTAGAAGCCCCCTCGCAAGAGAATTGTCTCTCCCACACAGCAAATTAGACTACATCCAGAAACTTCTTCTCCTCCAGTGGCCCATGCACTATTTAAAAACGGTGGTTAGCAAAATTCAACTGATTAATTTATCATATAGAAAAAAATCATACGCTTTGGTCTTGGTAACACAGTTAAAATTCTTGAAGCGAGAACGCCATTGCGATCAGCTGAAAACTGTTATAACATTTTGTATTTTGATAGGTTATTTTTTAACCAGTTAACATTGGGTATTAATTTTGATTACTGCTCCATACCGGGTGCATAAAAACAGACCATGCTATTATTAAAATCAAGCTATAGGCACACAAATGGCTGTGTGCTTAAGAAGCACCATATGGTTTCAGGTTCAGTCCCAATGCACGGCACCTTAGTGGTCCCTGAATGAGCAATGACCAAAGACCAAATATGAACAAGCCCATCGTATACACACACACATCCCACTTAAACCTGTTTCGCTGTCTGTTGTGCTTCTGTTTCTAATCCTTTAGGATTTCCTTCTGAGCATTATCCACACTTTGGTCTCTGTGCGGCCCCAAGGCTGTTTTCTGTTTATCTATTTCGTCCTTGTCCTCTCGGCCGTTCACTATTGGTTCCGTCTTGAATCATGTTTATTCATGTTAGTATGTCCACTTCTATGTTGCATGTCTATCCATTTATTGTTTGTTCGTTCTTGTTATGTTTTGGTCCCATTTCCTAGCAGTTTTTTTGTTGTTGTTGACGCCATCAGAAGGTATTCAATATTATCGCCAAAGACGCGAAATTGCGTTTGACCTTCTGTGTTTGTTTTCCGTTTATGCATTTATTTTTTTTTTTTTAACAGAGAGATGTGTGTAATATAATGTATGTGCATTTGTGCTTGCAGCACCCACTACTTGATAACCAGTGTTGGCTTGTTTACGTCTCAGAAACTTAGCAATTCGGCTACAGAAGCCTATAGATTAAATACCAGCTTTTAATGAAAAAAAAGGCGTGGGGGCGATTTGTTCAACTAAACCCGCCAAGGCAATTCCCCAGTATGGCTGCAGTCCAATGACTGAAACAAGTAAAAGATATACCTGAAATAGAGTACATGTAGAAGTATGTATACTTTCTTTGCAGTTGTCGGAAAGATTTTATATTAAAATTTGATTTGTCTTTGCATTAATGCAGGTCTTGTATATATGTATTGAGGAAATGTTCAGTTTGAATGAGTATTGCTTCTTGATATTTATGTATGTCATGTATTGAATTATAGTATGTATTAGTCACTTGACATTTATTATTGAGCAGATGTGAACAAACAGGTAAATAGGAAGTAATCACACCTTCTATCTAGATTGATCTAAACCAGTGGTTCCCAACCTGTGGTCCGTGAGCATGTTAAGCTGACAGATCTTTCAGTATCCTGGGGTCCGTGAGAAAACTCATTTAAATAAAAGGAGTCCTTGGTAGTAAAAAGGTTGGGAACCACTGATCTAAGCAAACAACAAAACTGCTTATTAAGAACAAACAGTAAAATTATAATAACCCTTTCATATTTTGGCACAAGGCCTGAAATATTTGGGGAAGGGGCTAGTCGATTACATCGACTCCAGTGTCTAACTGGTACTTTTATCGACCCTGAAAGAACAGAAGACAAAGTCGACCGAAGCAGATTTTGACCTCAGAACGTAAAGACGGGCGAAATGACGCTAAGTATTTTTTTTTGGAGCAGTAATGATTTTTACCAGAACTGTTGACATCAAGACTGAAGGAAAAGTATCTGCTAGAGCATGGTGTTCGTATAACTTATTTTCGGCAGAGAAATGTGGTTCTACAAACGTGTTTTTCTGTTGAAGGCCCGCTTTGCTTTTGTAGTAACATCGATGGACTTTTCGAATGTTTATCACAAAATCATGATCCTGTAGAGTGGCGTTTGTTTATTGACTCTTCAAAACGAAGTTTAAAAGCTGTACTTCTCCATAATGGTAATTTGAAGCCTTCCATTCCTATTGCACACTCCGTTCATCTTCATGAATCATATGATAATACGGAACTTTTACTTCATGCCATTGCCTATGAAAGGTACTCATGGAAAATATGTGGCGATTTAAATGTCATTGGAATGTTAATGAGAATGCAGTCAGGTTTCACAAATACTGTTGTTTCTTGTGTTTATGGGATAGTTGGGCAACTGACAGACATTATTCGGAATCAAACTGGCAGGCAAGAACATCATACCAGCCAGGACTGTATAGCGTCAAGAATACACCTCTTCTAGATTCATGTAACGTCCTATTGCCAAAACTTGGACTGATGAAACAATTTGTAAAGACACTAGGGAAGAGAAATGCCAGAGGGTTTGAGTATATTGTAGAAAACTTTCCCCAAATCACACAGGCGAAGTTGAAAGAGGGTATCATTGTCGGACCTCAAATTAGAGAAGTATTCAGAGATGTCAAACTCAAGACAACACTGGATGAACTGAAATTGCTTGCCTGGAATGCTTTCAGTTGGATCTGTGAGAATTTCTTGGGCAACAAAAGGCAATGGGCTACAAGGATGGCATCAAGAATCTTCTGAAATGTTACTCAGCAATGAGTTGTCGCATGTCACTGAAAGTTCACTTCTTGGACTCCTATCTGGATTTCTTCACAGATCACCTTGGAGCAGTGTCTGATGAACATGGGGAAAGATTTCACCAGGACATTAGTGCTATGGAGAAACGGTACCAAGGCTTCTGGAATGACAATATGCTGACTGACTACTGCTGGACAATTTACCGTGATCAACCGGATCAGGGACACCATAGGAAATCCAATTCAAAACGTTGCTAACTCTGTTGTTCTTTGTATTGTCTGAACCAATTTTTGTGTATTCACTCTTTGTAGAATGATAGTGATTATTTTTAATTCAATAAACTCATTTGCTTTCTAAAAATAATATGTCCTTATTTATTACGTTAATGATTTCATATATACAAATATGTAAATATTTGCATGTATCTACTGAAAAAGTCATATGTGCTGCATACAAATGGAGTGTAGTTTTGAAATCAGCATGAAAAAATAGTCTAAAAAAGTTGGTTTGCATTCATAATGAGTATAATACATTTGATTTTGTTGACTAGTGTTATAATAATAATAATAATAATAATAATAATAATAATAATAATAATAA
>NC_068990.1:45958344-45959878 GCF_001194135.2 Octopus bimaculoides
GAATGCATGGACAGTTTGAAAGGAATACACAAGACTTTAAGGATAATACAGCATCGTGGGCATGGCTTGAGCGAGGTGATTTGAAGTGTACCACCGAAAGCCTGATCATTGCTGCGCAAGACCAGGCTCTCGCTACCAATTCAGTGAAGTATAACATCTATAAAACTTCTGACACCCAGAAATGCAGACTCTGTGGAAAGAGTGTGGAAAATGTGATCCACTTCGTAAGTGGATGTGAGAGCTTTGCAAAAAAAGAATACAATCGCCGCCACGATAAAATGTGTGTGTCTCTTCATTGGCTCTTATGCCGTAAATGCCAATATGAAGTAACAGAGAACTGGTATGAGCATGTACCAAGTAAAGTTAGGCAGGAGGATGGAAAAGTAACGATACTCTGGGCATATGATTTTCAGACGGATCGTGTAATCGAATACGGCCGGATATTGTCATATTGAATAAGAGAGACAAATACTGTCAGATCATTGATGAAGCCATACCAAATGACATGAATGTTGTGAGTAAAGAGGTTGAAAAGATCACCAAGTACTCCGAATTGAAAGTGGAAATGGCAAGACTGTATGGAATGCGAGAGGGTAATGTAAAAGTGATACCAGTGGTGATCGGAACGTTGAGCTCAATCCCATTGAAACTAAACTTCAAGACTTTTTAAGGCAACTGGAAATCCCATGCAAGATTGATGTCTTGCAAAAAGCAGCCTTATTCGGCACAGCACACATCTTAAAGAAAGTATCATCTGTCTGAGATCTTTGTTGTGACTTGAGAGATGACTAAACACTCCGGCGCATTTTTACTTACACTGTGTTACGAAGGAATAATAATAACAATAAAACTTTCTACTATAGGCACAAGGCCTGAAATTTCGAGGGAGGGGGTAAGTCGATTGCATCAACTCTAGTGCTCAATTGGTACTTATTCTATCGATCTCGAAACGATGAAAGGCAAAGTCAACTGTGACTACATCAAAAACAACAACGACTATAATTATCCTCTGATGCACTCATTGCATAATGTATTCATTGATTCCCTTTGTCTTAAAAAAGGGGATGGTCATGACTGGAATGCACTTTGTCAGATGTCTACTTCATTAGAGCTGACCCGAGCGTTAAACAATATATAATGCGATACACAATGAAATTTTAATCAAGGCTAGCGTTAGTTGATGTCATTAGAGAGATATTTCATTTCGATTTATTCTTTCGTCATCACCATCATATCTATATATATAAAAATAAGAATGTGTGTCTGTCTGTCTGTCTGTCTGTCTGTGTGAATCCCTAAAACTCGAGAACTACGCAACCAATTTCATTCAAATTTTACAGATGCCTTACTTAGGGTTCCAGTTGTGTTTTAGTCAAAAAATTTTTTTTTAACTTCTTGCAGAGTTCGAGCCCACGGCAACATAATACCTCCTCCACTATTTAAGTATTACGTGTCAAAAGTGAAACAAAAACACTCATGTCAAATACTTTCACTTTAAAAATGAAACTATTCCACTAACTGAAACAATCGCATT
>NC_068990.1:45961464-45965537 GCF_001194135.2 Octopus bimaculoides
ATCTTTGCCTCCACTGATTCACTTGCAAAATGTTGAGTAAAATTATTTCGTTGCAGACTTCCTTTCGGTCTTTTTATTATCACTGCGACACACATAGTCCCCAGTTGGTAACATTGATTTCAAGGCCCTCCTAGATGAGAGACTGGCATTCCACTTAATGTCTATGTTCCATGCTGGCATGGATTGGAGAGTTATTAATGTAGAAATATGGTATCGTAGCTACTAACAGTTGAGGGTTGCGTAGTCTAGACGGCGTTTTTAGATTTCATTATTCTCTTTAACCCGGGCAAAGCCGGGTATTTCTGCTAGTATATATATATATATATATATATATATATATATGGTTTTGGGACTGGGATCAGTCCCACTGCGTGACACCTTGGGTAAATGTCTTCTACTATAGTCATGGCCGACCAAAGTTTTGTGAGTGAATTTGGTAGACGGAAACTGAAAGAAGCCCGTCATATGTATGTGTGCGTCTGTCTGTCTGTGTCCCCCACCACCGCTTGATAACCAGTGTTAGTCTGTTTATGTCTTCGTAAATTAGCAGTCCGGCAAAAGAGATCGATAGAATAAGTATCAGACTTAAAAAGAAAAATAATTAATTACTGAAGTCGACTCATTCGACTAAAAAATTTCCAGGGAGGTACCCGATCAAGGGCCGCAGTCTAATGACTGAAACAAGTAAAAGGTAAAAGACATATATACTAAGATGCAGAATGGTAGATTAGTTTTACGGGGAGTTGCGACGTGATAAACGTACGAGGTGTTTTAAGGATGCCGTCAAAATAAACCTTAAGGCCCTTCGTGTGAATATTGAAGATTGGGAGTAGATGACGGAAAAATCGATCGGTTTTGAAAGAAATTATCTACATTTGAAACACAGAGAATAGAACAATCCATATTGAACCGAACACTTCGTAAACAGGACTTCACTTCAATCCTAGATAATTTTCTGCTAGAAAATGTTTTAAACAACTACTGTCGAGTTTGTTTGTCCAAAGCCGATGCTGCTCGTCATATGAGATCTCGACAGCATTTACTAATTGACGAAATGGCCCTCTCTAAAAAAGTGACTATCAACATATATATATATATATGATGAAAAATACCATAAACTTGGCCAAAAAATGGCAAACACTCAGGCAGGAGTTAGCCAAAATTAGTTGGAAACAGGTTAGTTTGGTCTGCCCTCATCATCAGTTGCCAGGGAGCAGAAAAAGGAGGTAAAAAGATATATATGTATATATATACACACACACATACATATATACATACACGCGCGCACACACAAACACACAAAAACACACACATCCGCACACGCACACTGCTACCGTCGCTAATAATTAATTTCTAATAAGCCTGCTGGCTATATATCATAACAGCGAGATTTGACTGTCATGTAGTGACAGGCACTTCCCACTGATGCGGTCTAGTCGACCGAAATCACATGATATGGGAATTCCGGCGTTTATGACAAACAATTCTCGTCTGCTACGATCTATCATTGTGCTTTTGTGCACCAAGCGCCTATAAGAGAAGATCTCTCAAGGCTGTTCTAACATGTTAAGTTGGAGATCAAGATTACCTTTTGGTATTAATACTTGCTCCGTCGATAATAATTAATAGATGTGTGTGTGTTTTTGCGCGCGCGTATGAATGTATGTATATATATACTTACATACATACATACATACATACATGCATGCCTATATACAAACAAAAATACCCTGTTGTTGATGTTGAAATTCCAATGAAGGAGCTTTGGATCTAAGTTAGAATCCGGCTCTTTATTGGCAAAAAATCTTTAAATAAAACTGAACAATGAGATACACACTAAGCAAAGAATTGTCTCTACTCACTACATGCTTGGGTTTTGGTGCATCCGGTCAGTTGCAAACCCTTTGACCTGGTATCAATTTCTATTGAATAATATTGGGTTGTCAGATAAATTCGTTCGTTTTTCTCCCCGTTTATCTTTACCTTCTCCAACGTTATATGAATTATGAACTAACATGAAAAATATTCTTATCGTTGTCTTCTATGTTTATTTTACCTTTTAACTTTTACTTGTTTCAGTCATTGGACTGCAGCCATGCTGGGGATACTGCCTTGAAGAATTTAAGTCAAACGAATCGACTAATTTCTATAGTCTGGTACTTATTCTATCAACCTCTTTTGCCGAGCCGCTAAGTTACGGGGGCGTAAACAAACCAACACCAGCTGTCAAGCAGAGGTGCGGGTCAAACACAAATACACACATGTACATACACACACATACACACACACATATACACACACACATGTATGTATTTATTTTTGTATGTATGTATGTATGTATGTATGTATGTATGCAAGAGTGTGTACGGCAAAAGAGATCGCTAGGATAAGTACTAGACTTTAAGCACCGGGGTCGATCCATTCGACTGAAATGTAAATTCTTCAACATAGTGTCCCAGCATGGTTGCTATCTAATGACTGAAACAAGTAAAAGATAAACGACAGAAGATGAAAAATAAATAGACAAGGTTTTTGCATCTATCAGTACACAGTGTTGGCTATGTATTCTGTAATAGTTATACTACTGAAGAAAACAAACACAAACACGTATGTACACATGAAAACGCGTTGGAGCTGGGTGGCATGTCATCAGTATCTTAGCTGCAGCGGTAAACCTGTTGCGCTTTGACCAAGTCGAGTGCCCTGCTTCTACTGTGGTCACCAGACACAATAACAAACGAGATAGTGGGAATAGTGTAACATGCCCAGCAGGTCACACTGCATTCCATCTGATAAACGAGTGTTTGTCGGACAGCAGATTATGGTTGACAATTCAGTGAAATCACGTGTCATTTGGTCGTCTGGTTGATCAAAAACTGAGCGGGTCTGCACAACTTCAACACAACTGTAATCAACACACACATACACATACACACACACAAACCAGGCACCACCATAACATCACTGTAACCAAACAAGCTACTACCACCACGTCACAACGAATAAGACAGGCTTTACAAGCTAGATTCCACCACTTAACGACATTATTGCAAATTTCCTCCTCACACCACTTGCCAGAATTCACCATGCACTAAGCACCGCTACAGACTAGACAGCACCACAAAGCAGACAGCACCATGACTACGCACTACCACAGCGTTACACCAGATGCTACCATCGCTGCACACCGCCACGCCACCACTACACACCGCCACACTGCCTCAGCAGACACCATCAAAACTGTATATTATCTGTTGACACTGATAAAAAGGCCAGGACAGCTGAAGTCTATTTATAGATAACTGACACTTAAAGATATTCTCTGTTGTGGAATGTGTGTGTGTATAGACACATACAATGTATATATGTATGTATGTATGTATGTGTGTGTGTATATATATATATACATATATATAGTGAGTATAGAGAGAAGGTATATCCGTTGATGCTGAAAGTTCATTTAATCTAAGATAACTTCTTTCGACCCTACGTTCTGAGTTCAAATTCCTCCGCGGTCGACTTTCGGGGTCGATTAAAATAAGCCCAAGTTGAGTCCTGATGTCGATGTAATCGTCTAGCGCTTCTCCCACCAAAAAAATCAAGCCCTGTTCCTTTAGTGGAAAGAAAACAAAAAATGGGGAACAAGATCTTAGATGGTGAGGTTCCTTGATTGGCTCTAGAGGTCCTCCAGCATCAGAAGGATCACATCACTATCATTTTTTTCCTATTTATTACTAATATATATACAATATATATTTCTTTTCTTTGTTAATATTGTATAACATGTATTCCCTTTTTTCTCTACCAATTCATTCAATGTAAATCCCTACACTTTATGTTCGTCATTGTTATCCCCTTATCCGTCGCCCTGGTGGCAAATAAAAAGAAATCATCATCACTACTACTACTACTACTACTACTACTACTACTACTACTACTACTACTACTGCTGCTGCTGCTGCTGCTACTGTTGTTGCTGCTTTTAAGTCCGAAATCCTTCAAGTCAGGATTCGCTAAACATGTTTACATGTATATAAGTATAAGTATAAGTGTGTATGAGTGTGTGTGTGTGT
>NC_068990.1:45965643-45970524 GCF_001194135.2 Octopus bimaculoides
ATATATATATATATATATATATATACGCACATACACAGCGCAACACAGATTTATCTCTCCAAACATCATTTTTCCCTAAATCGATTTTCTGGTGTCCTGTGTAGGTGGTATAAACAACATCATTGTTATCATAACTTTTACCATCGATATTGTCCTCCCCCTTGTCCTCTTCCTCTTCCGCCACCTCCATCATCATCATCATCACCACCATCACCACCACCACCAACAAAAGAATGGTAACTCAGAAAAGTACATTGAAAACGCATCCCCATATACATACATAAGTCATACTTACATACGTTCAAACTCACACGCACACACATGGAAGTTTGACAGACGAACACAAAGGCGTGAAACTAGCCACGAGAGACATAACGATTCACAAACTGTCCTTCATTTTCGTTTGACAAAATGCAAACTTTGCCTTTCATCCTTTCGAGGTCGATAAATTAAGTACCAGTTGCGTACTGGAGTCGATCTAATCGACTGGCCCCCTCTCCCAAAATTTCGGGCCTTGTGCCTAGAGTAGAAAAAGAATATTTTCGGTTAAGTTTAAATAGAGACCGACAGTACTAATACAACTATTACCAACACCACAATCATCATCATCATCATCATCACCATCATTAGCAACGATCCTCCCTCCACGATCGAGCAAACGATAGATACTATGCGGTCGGTCCACTTGCAAGAAACTGTAGTCAAACCTTCTCAAATCACTCTTACTATCCTAAGGAATTTCTGTCTCTATTGGTGAACATACTACCCACGCACGTGTGCGCGCGCGCACACACACACATACATACATATGGAATAGTCACATCTGGAACATCTTCGATCAATGTGTCCGAGATCAACGTCACGCTCACTATCAGCAGCAGCAGCAGCAGCATCACCTCCATCCACACCACCACCACCACCACCACCACCTAGGTGATCGCTACAACTGAGGTATTATTTGCACACACAGACCAATTGTCCGTGTGTATCATCATATCTTAGTAGAAGAATTTCAATGAAAATAATAAACCCACCAAAGCAAGATTATTGTTGACAAGGTCGATGCATCGCTGCATTAGGAATCATAATATATCCTTCAAATTATACTTAAGTCTTAAAGGAAGGCGGGATGGTTACGTCTGGAGCAACCTGGTTTGATCATAGAACTGCTCAATCAGAACTGACAAAAACGAAAGTAAAAGTGCACTTTACACACACACACACACACACACACACGCACACACACACACACACACACACACACACACACACACAACCCAACACTCACACATTCAAACTCTCTTTTCTTTCCTCTTTCTCACGAATATAGACAAACGCATGACATACATGCATGCATACATTGAGTCCATGCCTAACACAAGGGCGTGCGCACACAGAGCTAGAGATTCTCTCGTATACATAAATGTGTGCAAGTGTATGTGCATAAGTGTGCGTGTGTGATATTTGTTTGTAGTCAAAAAGACTACCACCAACTGCATTAACAACCTCAACAACAATGATAGATCTTTTGCCAACCTTCCTTCGCCAACCCGCTGGAAACAATGCATTCACTCGACATGCACGTTCGCAAACACAGCGGAAGAGAGAAAGAGGAGAGAGAGGGGGAAGCACACACTGGCAGATACCAGGTGTCTTGTGTGTCACGATGGTGGTGAATCATCTTTATAGAGTGCGGTCCGTTCCTAAAACGAAATCTCTTAACTTTCGAAGGGAAGGAGAGAAGTGACAAGCCTGCGAGTGGAGAGCTCATACTTTTGTTGGGGGCCTTTTATTCATTTTCGTCACCATCTACACCACTACCATTACCACCACCACCACCGCCACTTCCTCCTCCTCCTCCTCCTCCACCGCTAACACTCTCAGCAGCAGCAACAGCGCAGATACCGTTATCACTGACCTTATCTTTCTGTTACATAAACCAAACACTTGGCAACGATGCACGCGGTCATGGGTCACTTGACGTGCTAGTAGTAATAGCAGTCAGATATCCCTCAAATCGCCCTTTACCATCTTAAAAAGAAAGATATATTGGATGATATATATATGTGTGTGTGTGTGTGTGTGTGTATACCGTATATACTCGAGTAACAGTCGAAGATTTAGTTGGTTTGGCTGCCAGCATTTCAAAAATTAAAGTTTATCGAAAATTTTAAAATTTGGCACATTAATCTCCATTTTCAAGCTGAATTGCTGGAATTATTTCATTTTTTCCATAAAAATGTTTTAAAAAAGTTTTAGAGGTTTAAAGTTTGATCGTTTTCACCCAGTCAAGAAACAAGATTTGGAAGCTGTTATTTTGTGCGTGAGTGCACGTGTTGTCAAGATTCTGAAAATAGTACGTGTTTTTATATGAAACTGTAAGCAAATCAAATTCTGCTTAACGTACGACATAAAACCTCTCATAGCTTTTTTAAAATTTGGAATTTTCAGAAAATTGTAGCAAATTTGTACTCTTAACACGGGAATTCATACGATTATGCAAAAAAGGGGGGGAGTGTAAGTTAAGGCCTATTTAGCTGCTATTTTTAGAACATCTCACGACCAGGATACAAGCAACAGAGGGACACAAGTAACGGAACACATCGCCAACGCACGTGGCATTGCGTAGAATACATTTGCCAAAACACATGCTTTCTCGCTGACAAAAGAGTTCTCATGCTTGGCTTGTTACTATGGAAACAGGCATGAATATTGTCTGTGGCTTACGATTGGCTAAAACTACCAACATTTTCAAACTTTAATTGCTAATAACTCGTTATTTATTGATTTATAGCGAAAATAATTTTCCCGTCATTTATTAGCCTATAAAAGTGTATCATTACACTGAATATGAAATCAATTCGAACAGAAATAGAATCTGGCAGCTAAACCAACTAAATTCACACTCGATCTCATGTAAAAGTCGACCCCTATTTTTGGTCCCCAAATTGGGAATTTTCCATAGACTCCGTATAGAAGTGGACCCTAGTATTTCACGAACAACAAGACAACATTTGTGGATCAAGGTACCGTATTATCCTGTACGTAGAAATAACTGTTACAAAATTGTGTGACTACCTTACTGTAGCCCGCTCTAGAGGTGGAACGTTTGGTGCTTATAATGGAGTGCTCGGTGCTTATAGTAAATAGCGAGCACTATACACCTGCTGATGGGTGCTACATCACCATTACTAAAATGTATGCACAGGATATGCTGCAAGCCTGCATATATCTTGAAGTACAATAAACACATGCGTTGTTTACATGGTGAGAAACGTGTTTCACAGACTGCACTAATGGTGAACACTGGCAAACGCCACTGTCTGAATTCGTACAAAGGTATGACTTTGATAAGCCTAAAAACATTCAATTAATCGCTAGATCAGTGGTTCCCATGCGACCTTTATATTTTCCTCGTCTCCAAATACAATAGACACATGTGTCATACGCTCGTTTGTTTACATGGTGAGAAACGTGTTTCACAGACATGCTGTCGGCAAACAACAGCAAACACCACTGTATGAATCCGTACCGAGGCATGACTTCGGTAAGCCTAAAAACATTTAGTTAATCACTAAATCATTGGTTCCCAAACTTTCTTTTGCCGCGGAATCTTTCGACATTATTTTTAAAAACGTGGAACCCCTGATAACTTTCAGGGGAGCCTGGGGTTTTTTCAGAACACACTTTTGGGATCCCTACTCCAGATTAACAACTCTACACCACATTATGGTTATATACTGGTAACTACACATGACATCTTGCAACTTTTATTTTTTCATTTCTTTGGGGGACAACATATACACAGAACACGCCACACTGTTTACCCTATGATCTGAAACGCCGTGTAGGTATCAGCTGTATGCACCATACTACGGTAGATAGTGGCATGCCGGTACTGGGTAGATATGTAACATAATTATGGAAGGCGGTGAACTGGCAGAAACGTTAGCACGCCGGGCGAAATGCTTAGCGATATTTCGCCTGTCTTTGCATTCTGAGTTCAAATTCCGCCGAGGTCGACTTTGCCTTTCATCCTTTCGGGGTTGATAAATTACCAGTTGATAAGTACCAGTTGCATGCATATACATATGCACACGCATGTGCATAAACATAAACATTAAACGCAGACATATTTATGTACAATCATGTATACATATTCCTATATAAGGAGGCGCAATGGCCCAGTGGTTAGGGCAGCGGACTCGTGGTCATAGGATCACGGTTTCGATTCCCAGACCGGGCGTTGTGAGTGTTTATTGAGTGAAAACACCTAAAGCTCCACGAGGCTCCGGCAGTGGATGGTGGCGAACCCTGCTGTACTCCACAACTTTCTCTCACTCTTACTTCCTGTTTCTATTGTGCCTATAATTCAAAGGGTCAGCCTTGTCACACTGTGTCACGCTGATTATCCCCGAGAACTACGTTAAGGGTACACGTGTCTGTGGATCAACTGGAACCCTCGACGTCGTAAGCGACGGAGTGCCAGCAACAATTCCTATATAAATAACTTTTATTTTTTTCCTTGTTTCAGTCACTGGACTGCGGCAATGCTGGAGCATCGTCTTGAAGAATTTTAGTCGAATGAATCAACATCGGTGCTTATTTTTTTGAAAGCCTGATTATTCGGATCTTTTTTAAAACGGGGGCCACATTTTTCATTAATGTTTTACGTAGTGTTTTTGGTACCGAAAGACTTTCAAACTTCGTATACTTATCTATTTTGTGTTATAGAACAGAAAAATATTTTTGTATTCGAATTTATTTCATGTAAAAAATTGTCTTATTTCGATAATTTCAACCAATCACTGACAAGTATTCAGTTGTTTACATTTACTCTTTTGGCTCATTAAGCGATGTAAAGCGTATTTAATCTCCATA
>NC_068990.1:45970534-45971857 GCF_001194135.2 Octopus bimaculoides
AGGGTTAGGGTTAATTGTTTCAGAATCGTTTGTTTATGTAGTCGGCACTTAATGTATATCGGCTGAATGGACGTCAGTGATTGGTTGAAATTACAGAAATACGACAACTTTAACATGGAATAATTTATGGATTTCTTTTTTTTTTTTTAAGAAGACTAAGAGAAAAAGATGTTTTATATGACACAGTCTACCAGTGTTCTAAGTTTCAAAGTGTTTCGTTAATGAAAAATGTGGCCCCCGTTTTAAAAAAGATCCGATTATTCTATTGGTCGGTTTGACAAAACGCTGATTTACAGGGATTAAACACACAAAAGAAGGACAAACAGACACAAAGACAACACACATTGATATGGACAGATATATACGACGGGCTTCTTCCAGCTTCTGTCAACCAAATCCACTCAAAAGACGTTGGTTGGTCCGCGGCTATAGTAGAAGACACTTGTTAAAGTGCCACGCAATGGGACTCGGTGCCATCTGGTTGGTAAGCAAGCTTCTTACCACACAATCAATTCATTTATATATCGGACTGAACTGATCCCAGTGCCACGTGGTGGGGAAGCGAACTTCTTACCACACAGCCACGCTTGTGCCTATAAGTGTATACATAACTATTCGTGGACATCTACCTGTCTGTCTGTCTGTCTGTCTGTCTGTCTGTCTGTCTATCTATCTATCTATCTATCTATCTATCTTTATCTGTCTGTCTGTCTGTCTGTCAATACACACACACACGTGTATATATTTCTTAGAGTGCATGTGACTTGAAAGCATCCTCCCCCTGCATTCTCACCTGCCAGCTAATGTGCTTACTTGATCAGAGTGATCAGCTGAAATACATGGGGCACATGACTTTACGTGCATGCGACTCCCCACTCCACCATCACACACACACACACACACACACACACACAATAAGCGATTGAATGATAGAGAGACCAAAGTATGCGCTGATATCATGTGGTAAATTTTAAAAAGCGTTAATTCTCGTGAATGAGTGGTTCAAGATAGGACAACTATAAATGTTTCCAAAATCGTAAACATACCAACAACAGTTGTCAAGCGATGGTGGGGGGAACAAAATCAGACACACACACACACACACACACACACACACACACACACACACACATATGTGAATATATACAACGGGATTCTTTCAGTTTCAGTCTACCAGAACCACTCACAAGGCTTTGGTTGGCCCGAGTCTATTAGCAGAAGGCACTTGCCCAAGGTGCCACGCAGTGAGACTGAACCCGGAACCATGTGGTTGGTAAGCAAGCTACTTACCACAGTCACTTCTACGTCTCTCTCTCTCTCTCT
>NC_068990.1:45974050-45974726 GCF_001194135.2 Octopus bimaculoides
TATATATATAGATAGATAGATAGATTCCCCCACCCCATATTTTTAAGAGGTCGTGGGCCAACAGGTTTTTGGAATCTGAAGATACGCCGTAGAGCTAAACCCTTTATGGACGGGAAACCTAAGGTAATCCTATAAACCGGCCTTCCCTATTTTTAATATATATATATATATGTGTGTGTGTGTGTGTGTGTGTGTGTATGTATGTATGTATATGTGTGCGTGTCTGTGTGTGTACGTATATGTAAAGATATGCATATATTCATATATACATATATATACATATGTGTGAGTGTGTGTGTGTGTTACGTTATATCAAATAAACTTAACTAGTTATATAACTTAAAGCAATCTAAACATGGTTTTGTAACCGTAGTAAACTAAGTTAAAGCAATATGATAATAGTAATACTAACATATGAGACGAACAAAATACTGAAGATTTACTTTTCGCTCACAAGCACACAAACATACAAACACAAAAACATACACACACACATAACATACAAACACAACACATACATATTTGCTCATCATCCCTAAAATAAAGATGAATGTCACAACGTGTCTTAAACGCTCCCACGCACGCACAAACATGCATACATAAACGCGCGCGCACACACACACACACACACACACACACACACACACACACACACACACACACACACACACACACA
>NC_068990.1:45975123-45977861 GCF_001194135.2 Octopus bimaculoides
GTATGTATGTATATACCTGTCGACCCATGTTGGAATGCAAGACCAATTAAGGTGGATTTTTTCTGCAACAAATGCACCAGTGCTACCACAAGTTTAACAATAACATTCGCAACTGTCTGGCAAAGTTCCTGATTCCACGAGGTGCCAGACGGAGGAATTACTCTGAGATGAAACCGAACTGTTAACATGGAATTGTTGGAATCATTCCAAGTACTACACAGCATTGCATAGCACTTACACTACATTACATCACCACACTTTTACACTACACCCATCATAATATGCTTGGCTACACAACATTACACTTACCGAATTAACTCGTGTATAAGTCGCGTTCGAGTATAAGTTACACCCCCGTTTTTTTTCCAGTTAAAAATCATGTATAAAACAGAGCGACTTATACGCAAGTAAATACGGTACACACATACTCACACGATGTTACACTTTCTAGGAGTCCGATCTGATGAAGGATATTTTAACGTAGTAGTTTGATCTGCAAGAAACAGCAGCCAAATTTCCTCAAACCATATCCTGCTATCTTCAAAAGAGAATGATATTGAATAAATGTAGCCCTAAATATAAAAATGAAGAAATGGTCATAACTCGAACGCCTTTTGATCATAACTCTGCTCAATTAGGATCGACCTGGTGTTGAAAGACAAATAAATCCTATATTATTGTCTACTACCACAAAACTGCGCCGAAATGCTATACATCCACACCACTCCACACCATCTGCATAATAAAATACAAGTTCTATACTACAGTATATTATACTACATAATGTTAAGGCGGCGACCTGGCAGAAAGGTTAAGTACGTCGGGCAAAATGCTTAGCGATATTTCGTCCATCTTCGCGTTATGTGTTCCAACGAGGTCGACTTTGCTTTTCATCCTTCTGAGGTCAATGAAATAAGTACCAGTTACGCGCTGGGTCGACATAATCGACTTATCCTCTCCTCCCGAACTTGCTGGCCTTGTGCCAAATTTTGAAACTATTATACTATACAAAGTATATTTACAATACTTTGTATTCGACTTAACTGTGTATTCATCGTGGCACATGTGTGCCACGATGAATACACAGTTAAGTCGGTTCCAGTTAAGAGGGTTCCAGTTGATCCGTGAAATTAACGCGTAGGTGGCTGGGTACTCCACAGACACGTGTACCCTTAACGTAGTTCTCCGGGAGATTCAGCGTGATACAGTGTGACAAGGCTGGCCCTTTGAAATACAGGTACAACAAAAACAGGAAGAAAGAGTGAGAGAAAGATGTGGTGAAAGAGTACAGCAAGGTTCGCTACCACCCCCTACCGAAGTCTCGTGGAGCTTTATGTGTCTTCGCTCAATAAGCATTCACAACGCCCGGTCTGGGAATCGAAACCGCGACCCTATGACTGCGCGTCCGCTTCCCTAACCACTGGGCCATTGAGTCTACACATAATTAACACTACTACAATACACTGTACCATAAAACACTAGTTATTTACACAACAAAATACATTAATACTACAGTTCACTATACAACACAACATAACACATTATAACTACACTTAACAACACATTATACCAGTGGTTGAGCCCCCTTGATTACTATTCAATCCTGGTGGATCCCCATATCCATGTTTAAAAACTAGTTTTATAGATACTTCTTTCAAAATTCTAGTTTGTTATTTACACATTAAATTGTGTAGGTTGAACTATGTAAAATGTTTGCAAAAGAAACTGAGATGTTTCTTGCATAAAATACAACAAAAGCAAAAATAATTTTATGGACCCTTAAAATATTACTGTGGATCTCAAATTCACTATTTTGCTTGCATGGATCCCCCACCCCCACATCTTATACAGACCCCAGTTGAAAGCCTGTACACTTTAACGCACTTTTAACTAACACGGCGTCAGTTACGACGACAAGGGTTCCAGTTGATCCGACAAGGGTTCCAGTTGATCCGATCAACAGAAGAGCCTGTTCGTGGAATTAATGTGCAAGTAGCTGAAAACTCCACAGTCTCACATATCCTTAACATAGTTCTCGGAGATTCTGCGTGACACAGAATACGACAAGGCCGGCCCTTTGAAATACAAGTACCATTCACTTTTGCCAGCTGAGTGAACTGGAGCAACGTAAAATAAAGTGTCTTTCTCAAGAATACAACACGCCGGGAATCGAACTCACGACCTTACGATTGTGAGCTGCATACTCCAGTAACATAACACACCACTGAGGTCATACATACCACACAACACAACACTAGACTTGCTACCCAATACTACACTTCACATCACTTTTATTACACAACACATTACTATTGCTAATGTGAATGCTGCATGCACTCCATAAAATAACCCTCGAATCACACTCCTAAGCGTCTTAGAGAACCCGTTGGTTAATGTTAAAAAGTCAGAATGATTACAGCTGGAACATCACTTTAATTACATGTCTGCCGTTTGGGTCTGACCGGGTGGTAGCAGCACTATCAACAACAACACTGACCGCTCGACCGAGAAGAAATAGCCAGTTCTCCCTCAAATCATTCTTCTACATATTTTAAATAATAAAAAACAGAATGTAGTCCGACATCACAAAAAGACAAGATGGGCGTGGGTAGATTGCCTTTTGATGATAGGTCTCTTCGATCATGGTTGACCTAGGGTTAAACAACAACACTATAATCCTAACTAGTATAGTATATAGTACATTTATACAACACTACACTACCTATATATATACATAC
>NC_068990.1:45978827-45984714 GCF_001194135.2 Octopus bimaculoides
ATATATATATATATATATATATAAACACACACACACACACACATATATATACACACACACACACACACCGATTATGTAGTGCCAACGAGGGAAGTCTCCCTCCAGGTGGCTGGCTCTAGTTGCCTGCTTGATTACTAGAAATGACTTAATTCTTTTCTAAAATCGCACCGAACCAACTTAAAGGAGACACATTGGATAATGTCTCTGAAAAGATGGGATTGTCACAGTTGAAATACCATCCCATTTGACGGTCAAATGTATGCTACACTATTTGTTTAATATCACACAAGAATATAAAACAATTATGATATTGTACACTATTCAACACCACAGTACTATACTTTACTTGCACTTCATTATACTATATTTATATTATCCAGCACTTTACTGTTTAAAATTATACAAAATACAGCACAACAATCTACTTATATTCTACATTGTACACACTATACAACACATCACTAGATAAACATATTAAGCTAGACTATACAGTAGTATGACTATCATATCAGACTATACAACACAATCCAACATTATACAAATACAACATAACAATCTACTTACTGTTTAGTATTATACACTATATACAAGATACAACAATCTATATTGTACACTCTATACAACACAATACTATTATAACATTAAGCTACACAACACCACACTATACTATATACTACACAACTGTACATTTCGCAAAATATAATACAACTTACACAGCATTATATAACATTAAACTATACAACAGTACATATCATATACTAGAATGGTCAATATCTCACAACAGGCATACACCTTTATACTAACACCAAACACAAACACGCACGTTTAACACAAAAAGAAAAACAAATTTCGCAATATCGCAAAATCAAGTCTTGACTCTTCGTTACATTTCGCGGTGTCTTCCTTTCTTTCTTATAAAACTATCAAACACGATCGTCTAACGATCTCATCATTATCATCATCATCATCAACAACAATAACACAAACAATTACAACCTATCTCAACAATAGTAATACAGACGACTCCCAACACCAACACCGCCATCAGCACCAAGCTTAACAACAAACACACACACACATTAGAACATTAACAACAAAAATAAAGTGTAGAATAAAAAACAAACAAACACAAAAACAAAAAAACAACAGGTCTTTTTGTCTTACCTTCCCAAGTAATTTCCCTCGTTTGTACGTGGTGTTTGTATTGAAGTTATGGATCATATCTGATGGTATATTATCACGGCTTTTAATAGGTCCATACTCAGGTTTACAACTACTACTACCGTTACAATTATTATTACTACCACTGCTCCCACTATTACTACTGGACTTTCCCTTTAGCTCCTTCACGTGAGCAGTGACCGCTTTAGTGGCCCGGGCTATTACTCCGGGCGACATTCCAACAGTGTGTCACTTCCACTGTCCTGTTGTAGCAACTTGGCTGGTTGTTCGTTGTCTTGTTTTGAGAAATAAGAGAGAACAGGCTGAGAAATACGCTACATAGAGACACATACACACGTTTGTATGAGTATAAATGTTATATATGTATGTATTATATACAACACGCGTTTGTGTACATGTACAACGCACACTTGTAGGATCTGACTGGGACAGCTTCATAAAAATACAAATTTAAAAAAATAACTTCTCATCGCTGTTTGTATTGCTATCGCTCGCATGTGTTACAGCGTGTGTACGGGAGTGAGTGCGTGAAAGTGTGTGTGTCTGTATTATGGGAGTGTATGTAGAAGAGTGTTTGTAAGAGTGAGCGCATGTGTTGTGAGTAAGAGAGGGAGAGAGAGCTTATACGAGTGAGAGAGTTGTGTGAGACGGAAAGGGAGAGAGAGAGAGAGTGTGTGTGTATGTCAGTGTGCTTGTATGTGAATGAGTATATTAGTAGAAACGTAGTGTAAGAGGGTTTGTCAGGAGTATAAGCAAGAGTGAAATGTTTGTATGTGTGTGCGTGTGTGCGTGGGAACTCTTTCTGCTGCTTTATGACAGAGTATGTGTTCAGTGTCGCATGTGGTCTGTGTCTGTGTATCTGTTGACGATTGTGTAAGAGACATGCAGAATGTGTGTGTACTTGTGTATGTCTTTACATTTTGAGCTATCTCCGATGCTCTTTATGTAAGTACGCGTAACTTTAATGGCCGTGTCGTTGTCTCCAGTGCTCCAGTGCTGTATGTATGCATGTATGCGTGTATGTATGCATGTATGTATGTATGTATGTATGTATGTATGTATGTATGTATGTATGTATGTATGTATGCATGCATGTATGTATGTATGTGTTGTTAGTTGTGGGAGTTATGTCTCCTGTTGTATGTACCGAAGATCGTGTGTAGGAGGTTTTTCTTCCGACTGTATATAAATATACATGCATATTCATACAATGAATATGTATATTTATATACAGTCGAAATATGCATGAATATGTATGTATATATGGGAGTGGGTGTACGGTATATACGAATTGAGTTGCATTTAGATAGGTAGTTAGACAGACAGTCCGACGGGTAACTAGACAGACAGACTGACAGACAAACATAAATAGATAGATAGCCAGACAGACAGACAGATAGACAGACAGACAGACAGATAGACAGACAGACAGACAGACAGACAGATAGATAGATAGATAGATAGATAGATAGATAGATAGATAGTGTTGGGATTGTATATTATGAATGTGCGGATATCTTGGACGGATTTGCAAGCTCTGTGAAAGTGCTTGTATCTCATTATGTGAATGTGTACGCATTAACAGTGTGTATGTGTGTCCTGCTTCCAAAATTGTCTTTATTCAGACATTATTATAGAGAAATGTCAGTTGCTTTGTGCGTGTGTTCGCGCACGAGCGTTTTAGTCTTGACAACAACTCACGTTTCATGCTATAGCGGAGATATTTTACTTTGTTTGGGACAAATCTGAAGCCAAGTGCCTTGTTCAATCATCAGGCAGTTTCAATGAATATCTTAAATCCAGCTGGCTGTAATATATGAGAAACTGCGAGAAAACGCTTTAACTGTAAGTGGTCGCTCATATTTACACAAACCTAAATTACGTCCTCGAACTTTCAATAACTACAATGTCTGTATAAATATGTTGAAGCCTAGTTTCTGTCTTTTAGAGTGTCTATGGGATGTTTGCTACATCGTTAAGTATGTTGAGTCCTGGAATGTCTAGAAAGGTACATGCTGCAAGTTTGTCTTTTATCTGTTGATACTATTGAGAATAAGATGGAAAGGAAGATGGAGGAAGAATGCTAAGTTTAGATATATGAGTTGTCAAAGAGATTTTGTTGTAGTGATAGGAATAGCCCAAGGGATGAGAGTGTTACTTTATAGAGGTGAAGAGTTTGTTGAGTTTGTAGAGTCGTGTTGTGAGTATGGTGAAGTGAAAGTGCTGGGAAGGTTGAAAAAACAGAGAGAAAGAATATGCCCAGCTGCATCCATAGGGTGCGATGCTATTAATCTGGCGTTGGTAGGATGCTCCGATTGGACAATATGAATTTATTCGCATAATGCACATTCTAAAATTTAGGCAATTTCGGGAGCTCTACTGTTTAAGCAGGACGTATATACTTTCCACCGTGCAAAGACCGCATTTTTTTCGATCTGTTTCCAGCGCGGCTTCAATCTTTAAAGAACCCTCCATTAAAAGCTGTAGCCAACAGGCTTAAAGTTGTTTGACGTTTACGGCGCACCAGCTGTCTAGAGCTCAGTGTAGGAACAGAGCTCATCATGAACTCAATTAGAAACTTTTATGTTATGTTCACGATTATGATGGCTGCCACTAAAGACTTGCAATCACCTGCTTTGAGTTGCTTCTTACTCTGCAGCTCACTCTGATATCATCAGCTCTTCATCAGACAGACTATCTCTATAGGAACTTAGCAAATCATCCATATCGTATGTGTGGCCAAACATCATTCGTAGCTAAGGAAGGTTTCATTCGACTTTGTTATCTATAACACTGAACGTTTTCCTGAAGTTTCTAACTGCATGCTTAGCCTTCTCATGAATAGTTTTTATTAGTTGTTTCAAAGTTCTTATTCTTTGAGTCATTGGCTGAAGCAAAGATGAGTTTTTGAGATATATTCCATTCTCACATTACCAGAAACATCGTTTAAATTCACAATGTGGCTTGGCACATTGTCTAAAATGAGCAATGCTTTGCCGGAAATATTACACTTGGCATTTTCCCTTTCTACTGCAGAATTAAAAAAGTTTGTAATTCAGTTATGGAAAGGCTTGTTGTGATCCAAGGCTTCATATTTGAATACCAAATCACAGATGAATTAAACATAAGATAGGTTTTTGAAAATTTTTGGATTTTGAGAGTCATACACAAATAGCAGCTTTAACTAAACCATCAACAGCAGATTCTTCCACAAGAAGCGTTGGACGAGTTATGGAAGGCTGGCATGGTACTGATTTTTCTTCAAATCAATAAACGTCTTAATAGCCATGGACGTCCCAAAATCCTAGCTTTATCAACATTGTACCCTAGTTTTTGTGTGGAAACTTCCACAATAATTTTGCAGTTTCTCAAACCAATTATCAGGAGAATTTGTATCAGCACTGCAAGCTTCATGGGTCATTTTTCATGTTGTACAAAATAAAGCATCTCTTGAACTTTTCAAACTTTTCAGTCTTTATTTACAAGAAAAGATATCACATAAGACGTTGCACTTTCCTTTTTCTACAGATCGTAATTCAAACTTATTTTTCTTTTTGAACGACCATTATTTTTATCAGCACATTCCACCCAGTCAGATCAACAAACCACATCCCCATGAGCCTTTCCATTTTATGCATAACTTCAGATCTTTGAAAGAGCAATGGCTGGGCATTTAACGGAGGATTTGTTTAATTACTTGACTTAAATGTTATCTTCATTGTCAAGTATTGTTCCCGTTGCAGACGTTGCTAGTTATCATATTTTTCCCAGAATGGTTGAATTTCCCTCCCATCTCAAAATTTTGTAAAACACTAAGTTTAATGTCCAAAGCAATACTATTACGAATCCATTCCGTAAAACTACTTTTGTTTCCAGTTGAGATCTCCGCTTTTGTCATCTTGAATAATATACTATACCAGTGGTTCTCAACCATTTCACTACCAAGGACCCCTTTTATTTAAAAGAGTTTTCCCACGGACCCCAGGATATTAAAAGGTTTGTCAGCTTAGCATGTTCACAGACCCCCTAGTACTACCTTTGGAGACCACCAGGGGTCCGCGGACCACAGTCTGGGAACCACTGTAGTATACATTACGCAGTAGTCGTGAAATCCAATAGTAGCAACAGCGGCGGAAAAAATGTCCTGTTACTTTGGATAGATGTAAAAATATAAAAAAGAAAAAGAAAGGAATCGAGTGGGAGGAATTACTGTTTGATTAAAGTAGGTAACAACAAACAAGATGAGCAGATGCCGAGCAAAAAATGGTTAGATGCTGGCAGGTATGTTGAGATCAATAAAAACCCGGTCAGTTGAATTAGCTCACAGAGGGAAAAAATAATAAATAAAAAGATGGAGAAAGAGAAAATGCATAGCTACTGGCCAAATTTGAACAAATTTCCTATTGTGAATTTAGTTTCTAAAATTCTTAAAATTTATCCCATCTTTGGTAAGAACAAAATTGTTGACAATATCTCAAAAATAGTAACCACTGTGCTTACAATTTCCGTAATGACAAGATTCCGTAACTGCGATATCCTGTGTGTGCGTGTGTGAGTGTGTGCGTATGGGGTGGGGAGTGCATGTTACCCTTCGGTCTTTTTAACCACTCGGAGAGATTTTAATCGAATGTTATTTCAAACTATTTTTAATGGCTGTACTCGCTTCAAGATATACCGCGACTTGATATATATATATATATATATA
>NC_068990.1:45984961-45993317 GCF_001194135.2 Octopus bimaculoides
ACATACATGTGTGTGTTCGTGTGTGTGTGTTTGCATGTATGTATGTTGGTAGGTATATGTGTGCGCGTTTATATATACATGCATACATTTTTGTATACATGTGTGTGAGTGAATGGTTCAGTGAGTGAGTGAGTGAGTGAGTGAGTGAGTGAGTGAGTGAGTGAGTGAGTGAGTGAGGGTTTCCTTCTTCCGAAATTCTTGATAATTATATTCACAATCTTAGGACCGTATTCCAGACACTGCATGGCATCTTGAACTTTTGCCATAACCTAGACTCCACGCTAGGCCTACAAGTGAAAATAGATAGTCCGAAAGTGGTTGGAACCCGCCAGATTAATTATACCTCTAATTCAAAAGGCGAACTTTGTTGTCGCATTACATTGAAGCTGCCGAGGTTCACTTATACGATAATTCAATAAATTGGTAATTTACATGGCTGAAATGCTAAAATACTCATCGACAAAAGCCACATTGGACATATTTACTATTGTAATTTGTTATTATTTTTATCCCGAATACGGGCACATAATATTACTCTTATCCTGCTTAAAGTACAGAGGGCTACTTTGCAGATAAATGTATGTATGTATGTATGTATGTATGTATGTATGTATGTATGTACGTATGCATGTATCTATGTATGTACATATGCATGCATGTATATATGTATATTTTCATGTATTTGTCTCGATATATATGTACTCCAAAAGATAATAGGTATGAAAAAGAAAGTATGTGTTGTGTACTAGATTTACAAACTCCTTATCAGTGGCCCATAGTCATTCTGTTTCTCCTTTGTTTTTCTAACCATATTGGTATCCAGAGGGCAGCTGATTTTTACAACAGAGCACTTTTAATTGTTTTTTTTTGTCGTTCCACACAGCAGTATCTGGCCAGTTGTGTTTTAGCTTAGTGGATGCTTTAATTTATCTTAATATAGTTAACCTCGTCTGTTGGTGTTTTCTATTTTCTTTTCTTGTTTCAAACTGTTCTGGTCACTATAATGCCCCATGAGAAGAAGACATTCTCTCACAGTTGGCAACAATGTGATTGATATCACCAGTCTTGGCTTTGCATAGCCTACATTTGTTATCCGTCAATATTTTATGCGGGTACTTGGTGGGGATCTCTTGTTCTTGAATTGCATGGAGGTAACCATCAAAGTGGCATGTCCTTCTATGGCTTGTCTCTTTCGTGCCAAGTACCCATGCACAACCTTCTCGGAGAACTGGTCCATTTTCTTTTGTACCTTGTTCTGATAAATAGAATTTACCAATACACCTTGAGACAGTGATCTATATCAGCTCTTATTTTACGCTTCTCCTCAAGTTCATTTACAACCCTAATTATATCTTTGATTTCGTAGAAGCAAACCAGGGCCAAATAGTATGTATGTATGTATGTATGTATGTATGTATGCATGTACACAGACACGACAAAAGTAAATAGACACCCCATAAAACATTGTTTTATGTTTAACTTGAAAAAGTCTATATTTTTCATTAATGGAAATTTTTATATCTCAGGTTCCATATGTGACTATTTAATCATGCCACGTACAAAAGAAGCATTGGAACTGTCCAAATTTCGAAGAGGCCGTATTGTGGGTCAATCTGAAGGTAGACTTAGCGTAAAACCGCAGAAAACCTTGGGATTCCGCTTTCTACAGTTAATAGGATGATTGTGCAATTCACCACAGAAGGAATCCACATCACCTTGCCTAACTCGACCAGGGCCCACTAACAGGAGTCATTGCTTTGTTAAATGAAGTGTGGAGGATAATCGTCATTGCAAGGCCTCTGAGAATAGCAGAACAAGTTATTGTTAATTCAAGAACAGCTGTCAGGCACCTCCACAAACTTGACTACTATGCCAGAGCAGCAAGAAGAAAGCCGCTTCTTCAACCAGTCAATATCAAGTGGAGAAAAGATTGGGCCAGTAAGATGATAGAGTGGCTTCTAGCATTTTGGGACACTATCATATTCTCTGATGAGTCTAAATTTGCTGTATTTTCTGATAGTAGTCGAGTGTGGGTCTGGTGACTCTGTGATCAAGAATTTGACATGAAAAGATTGCTACCAACAATGAAACAAGGCAGCTATTCTGTAATGATCTGGGAAGCAATTTGGAGCAATGGTCAATCAGAGCTAGTGGAGTATGAGGAAACATAAACTCAAATAAATATGTGTCCATATTACAGAAAGGACTCCTTCCAATCTTCTCCAAAACCTTTATTTATGGAGCTCCTTGTCACACGGCTAAAAAGACCCAAGATTGGTTGGAAAAGAATTGCATTAAAAAAACTTCCATGGCCATGCCACTCACCGGATATGAACCTTATTGAACACCTCTGTGGCATAACGGACAGGACACTTCATAAAAAGAAGAAAGCATCCTCAAAGCCAGATCATTTGAGATTACTACATGAAACTTGGCTAGAAATTCTCCAAGAGAATATTCGTCATCTGATCAGTAGCATGCCTTATAGGATCCTTGCATTGAAAAATGCAAAGGGCAGGTCTACTAAATATTAAATATTCACATTATGATAATTAATAGATAATTTGAATGTACAATTTCAGATAAATAAATTTTAATGATTATAAGGGTGTCTATTTACTTCTGTCGTGTCTGTATATGTATGCATGCATGTATGTATGTATGTATGTATGTATGTATGTATGTATGTATGTATGTATTATTGTATTCATCTCGTTGTCATCGCTTGTTCTTTGTTTTACGTGTCTGTTAAATTTTTCTTCAATCCAAACGGAACGCCATGGTGATAATGTGCGCGTTTTACTACTGTTTTCATTTTATCTCTTAACGATCACCTTCTCCACTCCTTTCGTCTCTCTCTCTCTCTCTCTCTCTCTCTCTCTCTCTCTCTCTCTCTCTCTCTCTCTCTCTCTCTCTCTCTCTCATTTTAAGATCTTGCAGGTTTATATTTTCCTAGATACCATGATCATGTATAGCACATGAATATTGGAACTATGTTCTTTATTCAAAAATCCAATTTTATCATTTCCGGTTCACACTTCTCCCCACTCCCCAAAAAAGATTAAGGAAATATCACTGCAGAAAAAAAAACATACCCACACTCAGTTTGCAGATGGACAGCATGCTCCCATTACCGTCCGTCGTATCTCTTCTACACACTTCCCTCATACAGTATTGGATTCTTCACGTCTTATCACATATACCTTTGCACGAACAACAACACAGACCTTTACAGCGTCATGAGCCATCTTCGCTGTAGCACTAGGGCCACTAGCATAGCTGGGGGAGGAGCGGTAGGGGCGGCACTTTTAAAGGGGTGGCACTTTCGGGTCTGCTGTAGGCAATATGTACTTTTTGTGGAGGCCAGAGGCGGAAAACGGAAGGACCGTCCCGGGCGGTACACTGTAGCTACGCTAGTAACTCGGGCTGTGGTATCTTACCTAGAAGACTCTATCTACTATCTCTCTTTAACCTACGAGGGGGTGCTAAAAAGTTCCTGCTTTAAGGGTGTCGTGAAAGGCCTGCTTGGAGGCCCAACCTTCCGAGTTCTTCTACAGGGCTTAGGAAAACTGAAGGATCGCTACAATAAGTGTGTGACTCTGAGAAGGGAATATGTTAAATAAAATCATAATTAACTGATTTCAAAGCCAGGAACTTTTCAACTCCCCCTCGTAGAGACTTTTACTGAAACTAATTTCATTGTAATTCTGTTGTAATTTTCCATTTTAATTCCACCCACCATTTGTTTTAATTATAGCGACCTCTATCAACTTTCTTTTAATTAACTTTGTAATCTGATCATTATCGTCTTTGCGATACGTTCTGCTTTCGTAACCGGATCTCTGTTTAGAAGTCATATATAATTTAACAGTACAGATCGCAACCATTGATTAACTCTCTGAAAATGTGAACACCATACATAATAATTACACACTGACTTAATGAATACCCTAATGAAAATAAACAACCTGGATGATTCGTTAGGATTTGTTCAGGCCTCCTCATTGGCGAATTCGGTTAAACGGCTGGGTGTAGGGAATATCTAGAGACTTCTTCTGCACAAAAAGCAACAAGCAAAGTTGTAAGTTGGTGAAAATATTTTATTGATTGTTGAAAAATTAATTTAAATTTCAAAGTCATCTTACCTTCTTTTTCTTGGTCAGAATGACTCAATGAGCTAATGTTTTTTTTTCTCTCTCATCACAATGGTCGTAATTTGAATTCTTTAAGATATCTCGGATCACTATGATATGTTTATTAGCACCAACTTGAATATCTTTTTAAATAAGAGCTGTTTATACGTATGCTCTTCCAACTATTGTTTTAAATTTCCACAGCATTCATTCACCAAATCTCTATACATCTGGTAGCAGTCGTAGTTACATGACAGGAATTATTTCCGTTTTGCAGGAAAAGAAATACACACTCACCCTCCCACTACGTTCTTCACAATCTATTTTGTTTCCTTTTTTTTTTTAGTTTTCAATTAAACAAATCTCGGAGTTGTCTCCCTTGCCTTTCTTGTCCAGAATTAACCATTAAGCAAATGCTTATTTTTTTCCTTCCGACGAATGAAATTTCAGTTAATCCATACTTTAAGGTTCCTTATAATAAATTATCGGACACTTGTCAGGTGAAATTATGTGAACTGGTGTAAAAAGGGGTTTACCCCCACCACTCATTTCTACTTCTACACAATTCCAGTGGGTGTCTAACGTTCCACTTCAATCCTTTTACTAATATCAATAGGTGAAATGTCACGTTTGCATACGCTTGAAGAAGTATGACCTTTTGGTATGGCACTTGTAATGACATCAATGGCTACTAGCTTTAGGGCACCGCCCCGATTCTCACGTATTTTCATATATTTATATCACACATCAGAAATCAAAGACAAATGATCTGCTATCCTTAAATCGATAGTCATTCTTCGAAATTTAAGTTAACTTTAGATACCAACAGTATTCATTATCCTCATCATTAGCACTCAGATGTACCACATTGAATGCGACCAGCAGGAACTTCCCAGCATAGCACAGTAAAATTGTTTGACTACTAGATAATTATCACCATATAATTTTCATTTACTTATTTATCATTATTGAATCTGGTCTGAATTAAAGGACTTTGTTACAAACTTTCAGATCAGGGATCCAGTCAGAGTATAATTTCTTCGTCTTGGAGTGCCTGAAAACTATAAGGACGTTGCTTCCTTCCCTCGATAAAAATATAACGATGTTTCCACCAGAAAGGAGTTAATCTTTGAAAATACTCCATTACCCTCCATTTATTAGGTATGAAGCATGAATACTGGTAGCATCCGATACACCAACTTACTGCTTAGGAATTGAATCATTCTGTTCAGACGGAAATGTAAACACCAAAACGGTATTTCGTTAGGGATTAATGATGTCACCAAGTACCTAGCCGTTCAAGTTCTTGGTAAGGCACATAAAGAACAGATTTAGTAAGACACACAAAGATCAGATTTAGTTCAAGGGTACTGGCTAAAGAAATTTAGTAGTTTACATAGGAGTCTGAGGGAACAACTTCTGGATTGCCTTAATGGAGGAACCATACCAGATTGGATGACTAGATGGAGAACAGTACTCATTATGAAAGATAAGAGCAAGGGTAATACAGCTAACAACTGTAGGCCAATCACTTGCTTACCATTTGTGTGGAAGCTGTTTACAGGAATGCTTTCAGAAAGCACTTACGAGCACCTAGACAACCAGAGTTTACTGCCAGAAGAACAAAAAGGTTGCAGGAAGAAGGCTAGAGTAATGCATGACCCATTATACATAAACAAAGCAGTTCTAAATGAAGTAAATGCTAGAAAGAAAAAATCTATCGTGGATAGATTATAGGAAAGCCTATGACACAAACCACACTCATGGATAAGTGAATGTTTGAGTATATTCGGTATTGCAAACAACACAAGAGAATTAATTAGCTTTAGCATGAAGAAATGGAAAGTAGATCTCTACTCAGGTGACACACTCTTAGGGAAAGTTAATATCAAAAGAGGAATTTTCCAGGGGGACTCATTATCCCCTTTAATATGTGTCTTATGTTTGGTCCCCCCCCCCGCTCAGTTTAGTATTAAGGAAGGTAAAGGCAGGGTATCAGTTCAGAAACAGTAATGGAAAAATTAACCATTTGCTCTACATGGATGATCTGAAACTTTTTAGTAAGAATGAGAAAGAGATAGATTCCTTAATACAAACTGTAAGACTCTTCAGCAAATATATAAGAGTGGAATATTAGTCATGAGAAGAGGACAGGTAGTTAACAGCGAAGGCATCCAATTACCAGATAACCAAACATTAAAATCATTGAAAGGAGGAGAGAGTTATAAGTATCTAGGAGTATTAGAATCTGACAGAGTAATAACTATAGAAATGAAAACGAAAATTGAGAAGGAGTACATCAGAAGGGTGAGGAAGCTAATAAAGTCAAAGCTAAATGGTCCGAATCTAGTGAAGGCTGTAAATATTTGGGCAGTATCATTACTTAGATACTCAACAGCTTTTGTAGACTGGACAAAAAGTGAATTAGCAAAGCTAGACAGAAGAACTAGGAAGGAATTCAGTATAAATGGAGGACTCCACCCAAGGGAGGAGTAGGAAGATTATGCTTACCTAGAAAGAAAGGCACAAGAGGGTTAATATCAGTAGAAGACTGCATGGAGTTAGATAGAGTTGCTATAGGTAATAGTGAAGAAAGTTTATTAAAAGCTGCTAGACTCACAGCAAGACATAAGCAAACCAAAATCCCGAACGAAGTTAAAAATCAGAAGAAAGAACAGAAATCATCTGACTGGTAGGAAAGGGCGTTGCATGGTAGATCCCCAAAGATAGTTGCAGCAAATAGTAGTAGTGAGACATGGCGATGGTTGCAGAAAGGAAAGCTGAAAAGGGAGACAGAAAGTTTGTTAGTAGCTGAATAAGATCAAGCATTAAGGACTAATTGGATAAAAGCTAAAATAGACAAGAACCAAATATATTCCCAGTGTAGGTTATGCAAATCAAAAGGGGAAAGCGTTATTCATATAGTAAGTTAATGTAGCATGCTGGCACAGAAAGCATACAAGAAAAGACATGACAACCTAGGGAGAGTAATCCACTGGGAGTTATGTAGAAAGCTGGGATCTGAACATACTAATAAATGATATGAACATGAACCTAGTAAAGTACTAGAAAGTAAGAAATATAAGATGTTGTGGGACTTTAACATTCAGACTGACAAAGTAATAGAAATTAGAAGGCCTGATTTAGTAATAATAGATAAAGAAAGTGCCAGATAATTGACTTCACAGTCACAAATGATGAAAATATCACTATGAAGGGTATAGAAAAAATAGTGAAGTACTAGGACCTAGCTATTGAATTACAGAGACTATGGAAAGTGGGGGTAAAATGTATCCCAGTAGTTATAGGTGCGTTGCGAATTATCCCTAAAGTTCTAAACAGATGGATTGAGGAAATAGACATAAAACCCAGTTCAGTACAGCTCCAGAAAACAGTGTTATTAGGAACAGCTAGGATACTTAGGAGGGTTCTTGGCATCTAAGGTTACTTGTTGTAGCTCGATATTAGGATATTTTTCTTTTGTATGTATATGAATAATAATAATAATAATAATAATAATAATAATAATAATAATAATAATAATAATAATAATAATAATAATAATAATAATAATAATAATAATCATAAAAGAGAACGATAAATCACTGCTCCGAAATTTATCCCAAAACATCGGAAATAAAGACATCGCATGGAGCCAAAAAAATAGCTGACAAAGGGTTGGACTATATCCGAGTAAGTAATACTCATTGAAATTTATTTCTATTTTTCCAAATATAATGATGTATTTTAACTTGATACTTCCACTACCCGCACAGCGATCGTAAACACACGTGTTACATCAAAATTCAGACCATCTCCAAACCCAAACACCATGTAGAAAAAAATTACAAACAGATTAAATAACACCGGTATAACAACCGAGAATAACAACCGAGAAGTGCGTACTGTAAGCTTATTACGCAAAAAGTACGAAGATCTGAACGTGCACAATCTGACAACAGAAATGAACGATCCGGTACCCTACGAAAACGATGACCGTCAAAATAAAGGGCCGGACGTTGTTCCTCATGTCCCGCAAACAAAACCAAAACGGCATAAATGGACACGTGAGGAATACATTTCGATCCTACACGCCTACTTCACAGCAGTGCTCTACCCAAAAAACGAAAACGCAACAACACATACATATAAGATATGGAAGAAAAATAATGTAAATAAAGACCTCGATAAAACAATGAACCCTAACAAACTAGCTAACATAA
>NC_068990.1:45996797-45997799 GCF_001194135.2 Octopus bimaculoides
CACTTTCAATACAGTAACCATAAGAGCATCACAGCAAACCACAGCACATACCCAAGGCACACAGTAGTGAAGTGAAAGCACGTTATAAAAATAAAACTACTGAACAATAATAATAATAATAATAATAATAGATGCTCTGATGCAGTACCAGGCAGTGGTTCTCATGACTTCTGATCTTAATTGATTGGAAGTGTTATCATATACATTGTTTTGTCGTGATATAAAAGATGGGCTACAGCAAATATTCTGCTCAATACCACAGATTTGCTTGTCAATTGCTTAACCTTAACCAGTTGAGCATGTCCCTGGGTGGCTAACGATATGTGCATCTCGGATCACGAGCAGAAGTAATGGGGGAGTATCATTGCTATGTGTTGAGAGGAATTCTTTCGGGTTTGGATAATTCACTTCTGGAAACATGGGTGTTTTGTTTATCATTTTTAAACAACGCTTATTCAGGGACCTTTTGAGTGGGATGGGCTACTCGACCTGAAGAATATTCTAATTGGGCCCCATCTGCTGTTTATCTTGATATGAGATCACTATGTCACGCACATATTTTAGTGATGCATGTGCCTGGTGTACCCTAATCGGAGGGGTAGTCACGATGGGTATACTGGGCTTCGTATACTTTACCCCAGTGTCACTTTGATGATATGCATTGCTCTCTCACTCAATGATTTCTCTGCCCTAGGTGTACGGAAAACACTCGGCGAGAAATGGGAAAAAATTTGAAGAAAGAAGAAAAAAAAACATAACAATAATAATAATAATAATAATCCTTTCTACTAAAGGCACAAGGCCTGCAATTTTCAGGGAGGGCACTAGTCGATTACTTCGACCTCAGTGTTCCACTTTTACTTCATTTATCGAACCCGAAAGGACGAAAGTCAAAGTCAACCTCGGGAGAATTGAAACTCAGAACGTAAAGATAGACGAAATGCCGCTAAGCATTTTGCCCAGCGTGCTAACTCCAGTGTTAATCACGCGGGTCGCAGTTTG
>NC_068990.1:45999704-46001490 GCF_001194135.2 Octopus bimaculoides
ATCTGCATGGCAAAATACAAAAACAAAGTTGACAGAATGAAAAAATTAAGTTGCCCCGTAGCTTAAGCTTCATTAGTTTTATGGTAGATTCGCCACTGCCCCAGTGTCAATTTGTTGGCATGTAGTGCTCTCTCACTCAATAATAATAATAATAATAATAATAATAATAATAATAATAATAATAATAATAATAATAATAATGGTTTCAAATTTTGGCACAAGGCCAGTAGTTTCGGGTTGAGGGAGTAAGCCGATTACATCGGTCTCCAGTAGTAAACTGGTACTTATTTTATCAACCCCTGAAAGAATGAAAAGTAAAAACAACCACAGTAACAACAATAAAAGCGACAGTTCTATATTTAATGTAAATAAAAACAACAACAACAATAATAATAGCTTAACTTCTCAGATTATTTAATGGATTCAAGTACTTAACTGATTCTGGTCTGTCAGACCCCAAAAGATGAAAGGCAAAATCGACCCTAATAGACAGAAAAACTAAGATGAATAACAATAGCAGTCATTTGCAAGAAGACGTGGGTACACCTATGCGGTAACTCGTCCTGCAGTGAAATCTTACTGTCTTAAAATGCGGAGAAAGGCACAATGAATAATGCTGTCATGAATGTACACACACACACACACAGACACACACACACACACACACACACACACACACACACACACACACACACACACACACACACACACACACACACACAAATAAAGACATGATGGCTTATCGCTGGAACACCGGTGGAACGATGAAAAGCTGACACAGAAAAATAAACAGGCCAATTCACAAATCAACATTGGACGTGTGAAAAAAAAAATTCACCAATGATGTCTCTTCACAAAACAAACAATAAGAATGTCGTAAAAGCTAGGGGCACACCAGTACAAATTCATGTTCATACGCACAAACAAATTACAAAAGCCTCTTTTCACATACCTTTGAATTACATCGATGTGCAGCACAGAAAATTGATAGTCCCCATAATGATCTTGCTCCAGTGGTATTATAACTATGGCAAATACCAAATGCATTTCATACAAAATATAGAGAAGGCATGGGCAACAGTTTTCGAAAGGCGGGCTGCATGAGCTATTTCTCGTCATCAGACGGGTGGCACTGCTAAAAAACAAAAATAGATTCAAGGTAATTATTCGTTGGCGTGCTCTTCAGATAGATAATCCTGCGGGTCGTAGTTTGTTCTTGACTGATACAGAGTTACAATAAAATGATCCTATGGATACCTCATAACCATAACACGAAAAATGTGTAACTCGGTTTCAGTATAATCCTAAAGGCTTTTTAAAAATTCCATCCATATGGAACAAAATACATTATTATCAAACGCGATATTCGTATGAAACAAAGTAGGACAATTTAAAACCGTGATTATACCTCAACAAGCAGTAGATGTCAGACGTCACCTTTACGACGACACTGAGGGAGAGATACAGCGGAGGTAACCTCAGGTTATTCATAAAATTATGTATCCAGTGCATAAATACCTGAACAGCAGTTACACACTTATAGACTGAGAGAGTATTCTACAAATGAAAAATTTGAGAAGGAAAATCCCCAACGTAACTGAACTGATATAATGAACATATTAGGTGCATAAAAAGCGCCGGCATGGCTGTATGGTAAGAAGTTTGCTTCCTAACCATATTGGCATCTTTCTGTATTTTCTACTATAGCTCCAAATAGATCAATGCCCTTTGAGTGGATTTTGTGGCGCAAACTGAAAGAAGCTATATATATATATATATATATATA
>NC_068990.1:46001581-46005488 GCF_001194135.2 Octopus bimaculoides
GTGTGTGTGTGTGTGTGTGTGTGTGTGTGTGCGTGTCTTGCGTTTTTGTCTGTTGCTTCCACCGCTTTCCAACTGATGTTGGTTTGTTCCTATATATATAGGAGAATTTGTTGTTGAAAATGCACATATAAATTTAAGTCAGATCAAACTTTTATGATAAAAAAAAATCACTTCACCTGTGCATTGAAGAACTTAATCTATATTCTCAAATGTGGTGGGTGTGTTAGAGACTACATAGGTCAAAGTAGTTTGACCTTGAGGGATAAATTGATGGTACACAGGCAACAAATCCAGGACCCCGCAATCAGGAAAATTCCCATAAGCAAACACCAAGACCAATGCCCCGCAAACATAAACCCGAAATACCAAATCTTCCCTCCCTATCAATGCACCGGAAACACTTCACCCCCAGTTCCGATTGAATAAAGAAAGCATAAGAAAGTATACTCATTAAAAAATATAAACCGCAGTTGAATATCCTTTAGAAAGGAGAAAAAACATTAAAAAGAAGAAAAGGCTCAATTTCTCCACAAAAAAACCTAACTAGATACAACAGTCATAATTCGAAAGACAGTCTTCTTCTCGAGTCTCGAAACCGCAACTACAAATCACCATACAATAACACCAGTTGCTGACATTACTTATCTCTAGACCAATGAAATTTTGTCTCCGATCACAACCGGACCTTTAGCAAATAAAACAGTCACCCTTTAAGAAAATCAACCAAATGGAACGGTTGATGACCATTCCCTACAGGACAGTCAACCAGGCCGAATACCAAACTTCACCACCAGAAAAAAAAAAAGACTTCATTAGAATAATAACGAATTGAAAATTAGATCCGTTCACGGACAAAGCTTGTAAACACACTGATTCCAAAACATCTCGTACAACCGAAAAGCCCTGCACGCGACGGAAAAAAGAACCACAGAAACTGTAACAAAACCCCTTTTCTTTACTTTCTTCTTTTCCCTTTTTTTTCTCTCTCTTAACTCAGTATGGCCGAACTTTTGGTGATCCACATTTTTTATATTCTTCGCCGATCATTTTTGATATTATTGAATTTTGTCAACATTTAATTATTTCAGCATGTTTTCTACTTCGCAATTTAAAATTTTTTAAGCCCATACATTTGTACCATTGATAAACAAGAATCCGAGTTTGATTCCAGGCAGTGACTTGAATAATAATAATAATAATAATAATAATAATAATAATAATAATAATAATAATAATAATAACAACATCGAAAAATGCCTTAGGAATGAGAACCCGGGTTCGAAATTTCCCCAAGACACCTGATGAAGGCTGGAGGGTATATCAGCCGAAACTTTGTGTTAACAACTAACATGATGAGGACAAATATCCGTCAAATGTAAATAATGTAAACAAAAAATTGTTGAAACTAGTTTGGTATGTATGTAAATAAAATTATTTAAAAACAATTACAAGTTTTTTGTTTCAAATTCAGGTGCATTTTCAACAACACATTCCTTTATATTTTTTCCTGCGTGGAAATGCACCCTTTCTTATATATATATATACATATATATATATATACATATATATATATATAATGTATGTGTGTGTGTACGTGTGTGTGTTTGTGTCTGTCGCTCCCCCCGCTTTCCAACTGATATTGGTTTGTTTACGTCCTGTAACTTAGCAGTTCGGCAAAAACTTTAAAACAAAAATAGTTCCATGTGTTCGATAAAAACCCTTCAAGGCTATGCCTCAGCATAGCCACTGTCCAATGACTGAAGCAAGTAAGCAATAAAAGATATATAAATACACGCGCGCGCGCGCGCCGACTTAACCTATTGTCCCACCAACCTGCACATCTTTACATAGCATCATGAAGGAAGAGAATTCAATGCGCACAACAAGCTCTGATACACAAGCAATGCAAAAGCACATTAGCGAATGCTACATCATCAATATCATCACAGTTAAACTACCATCATTCCCTAAACAACCCACAACATATACCTTTATAAGCTAACTACAACAATTTCCCTTTAGCTTCTATTTCACACACACACACACAGGCACACACATACATACACACATACACCCATACACACATACACCCATACACACACGCGCGTGCGCACACACACACGCACACACACACACACACACACACACACACACACACACACACAAGCTGTCCAGTCCACAAAGCAAAAAGTAAGCAAGGTCACAATATTCTTCCAGCTGAAGGCAACGAGCAATGTCTGATATTTGCATATTTTTATGGCTATCCCTGGATTTTTTCAGATTATCTGTTTCATTTGTGTAATTTTATTTATAACTTTCTGTTACCTGATAAGATTTATTGCTCGATGGCTTCTACAATTCTTTTAACCTTAACCACTGCAAGGTTATGCGTTCTGTAATTAGATCCAGTTTTGCAAATGGCTTCAACGACTTGCTTATTGAAGCTTATGAAGACTATATTGTTTTGTTCATTGCTGGAGGAATGGGTTGTGACAATGATAAATGTTGTGCTCAAGAACACAACGCGTCACCCGGTCCAGGAATCGAAACCACAATCTTGCGATCATGAGTCGAACACTCTAACCACTCAGCCAAGCGAGCTAGAGATAGAGAACGTAGAAAACGCCCAGCTCATGCGCAATATTTCGCCCGCATTCAAATATGAAATTACTCGCCACCAAAGTTCTCTAAAAACTTATATGAAAGGTGACAATGAGTGGGAGTTCACCCTACCCACTGCCACCGGTACACGTGCAAGTTTGGGCGAAACCGAAAGACTAGTTAAAAGCAGTGATGGTGAACCTATAGCATACGTGTCAGTTGTGAAACACGCTGCGAGGCTGACATGCAATGGACTTTAAATGGGACATTCTAAAACAGGATTGTTATAGAAATTTAATTTCGACACACCGGACAATCAAAATTACTTTCTCTTACAGCAAATAAAAACAAAAGCGTAACATTATTTTTAATATTTAGTTTTAAGCGAAAGATTTCAATTTGCAATTTTGATGTGTTCTCAGCATAAATTAAAGGTCGTTGAGTTTTGATAAGATTTGCAAACATCACCGAATTGAAGATGGTTTAAATAGAGTGCTTATCTTTGCGAGATTCCACTATCTTCAGCACCATGTTTACAAAGAGTTATTCACTCGTATTAAAATCACATTTAATTCGATGAAGTATGCATTACTTTATGATGGCATTTAGTTTAGCAAACAAATTATTCTGGTCGAGTGGGTTATCTGAGCGAAGTTATTCAATCATTGATAGAAACTAAACTGAAGGTTGCCACAAATAAGCAAATTTCTAGTGTTTCCCTTCAGTCTAAATAGTAGAGTGCTATACTCATTAATTGCTGATATTTGTGTGTATGTGTGTGTGTGTGTGTGTGTGTGTGGAATGTCTGGAAGACACATATTGTGAAAGCGTACTTTTGATGCAAGTCTGATGAAGTGTCACTCTTAAGTCTAAAATCGCAAATATTTCGTAAATTTTCACACACACACACACACACAACAACACACATATAGACACACAGATAGATAGATAGATAAAGATTTTTTTCCAACATAACGTGGCAGTCATGGCTAGGACGAATGTTATTGCCCAGTAAACAGCGTCTCCAGCCGGCTATACGACACATTATCTGTGTCCTTATATTTTCGAACGAGGGAGTTTAGCATCGCCACTCAGCACAAAACAATATCTGTGTATCGCGATTTCTGGGTTATTTCTCCACATCAGCACAGAATAACTGTTCGGCTAAAGGTGGCGCTGCTAAATTCTTGTTCGAAATATATTGCTAAATAGCTAAATATAGCTAAATAGCCGAACCGCTAAGTTTCAGGGACGTAAACATACCAACATTGGTTGTCAAGTGATGGTGGGAGGACAAACACAGACA
>NC_068990.1:46005498-46010498 GCF_001194135.2 Octopus bimaculoides
ACACACACACACACACACACACACACACACACACACACACACACACACATATATATATGGATAGATAGACACATACATAAATGCACACACTCACACTCACACACACACATATATATATACAGAGAGAGAGGAGAGAGAAAGAGAGAGAAAATGAGTATTGTTATATTTTTTCCAATAAAACTTATAATTTAAGTAAAAATATCGAACGATCTTATTTCATCTTTTGTTGCCCAAAAGCATCTGTGAGTGAGTGTGTGTTTGTGGCGGGGTGAGGTGGGGGTGTTTCTTCCCGATTACCGGCATGTTTCAGCTTTTGAGATTAATTACAAACTGGTTTCGACCATCAAGATTTAGAACTACCAATATCTGAAACTCTTTTAATGATGCTCAATAAAGCTCTGATTCCTTACAACTCGAGTTAAAAGTAGAATGGATTTCGGTCAGAATTTCCGACCAAAAGTTTTCAGTTGTTTGATCAATTGGGCCACCTACTCATTGAATTAATTTATAAGTGGCTGAGTATTCCACAGATACATGTACTCTTAATGTAGAATCAGCGTAATACAGCGTGTGACAAGGTCGAGCTTTTGAATTGCAGGTATAACCTTTTATGTAGGATTTCATGCAGTTTCTTTCTCTTAGATTTCACTCTTAAGGCTTTGGTCAATCCCAGGATTGCGTAAAAGACATTTTCCGAAGATGTCGCGCAATGTAATCGAACAAAACAAACAAAAAAATCACATTAAAATGTCAGAATAAAGTTCCAATAGAATCATAGAAAAGAATAAGTTGCCAAAAAAAAGTTATGGAAAAAAATAGAGAACAAATAGTGACGGAAAGAAGCCACAGGGGTGAGGTGGGGAAAACCACAGAAAATGATCACAAAGGAAAAGTCAGACAAAAAAAAAAAAAAGAAAGAAACCAGTCATAGAAAAAAGTCCCAGAAGAATAAGTGACAGGAAAAAAAGGTACAGAAAACTTCAATATGAATAATTTATTGTTTTTCATTGCTGGCTTCATTACTTTTATTTAAGGTATTGATATATATACTTGATTTATTTTATCCACATAGATATACTATTATATATAAATTGGATTGTTATTGTGTACAAATCATGTGTTGTTAATTAAAAATGATGTCTTTTTTTGTTGTTGTTAAATAACTTTTTCATTTATGGCATTTAAATGAAATGCGATATTTTGTCTTGTAGTTTTATTTCCGTCCACCAACATAAATTATTCATTGTTGTTCAATTGTATCATTGCACAATCTCCATCTTTGTATTCATGAAATCCACTTTAACCTCCTGGAATAAAATAACACGTACATTTACTATTATTATTATTATTATTATTATTATTATTATTATTATTATTATCTATACATAAATAATGATCTCTAACTTTAGCGCAAGGCCGCATATTTTGGTGGGATGGAGTCGTTGATTTAATCGGACCAAACTTGATTGGTAACCTTTTTCTTTTCTTTTTTTAACCCGAAGATAAAATAATTGAGACTCGGAACTGAAAGGGATGTAACCAAAAACTGCAAAACATTTAGTTTGGCATTTTACTGTATATTTACATAAATTGATACGTGTAATATTCTGAATGAACAATGTGGTTTAATCTAGTACATATGATAGCCAAAAAGATAGCGAGTTCCTACGTTGAGCGCCCAGTTGAGTAGAGTGACAGATGTAAGTGCTATACATTTAATTCGGTATTTTACTGTATATTTACATAAATTAATACATTTAACGTTCTAAATTGACGGTTTTGACAAGCATTGTATATGATAGGCAAAAAGATGCTCAGTCCTTAGTCGAACACCCAATGCAAAACAGTTTAAGAGCATGAAGTATATTAAGCACAATACATGGTCTGATCACAGGACACCAATGAGGTTTATAACTTATTTTGTGTAAGTGAATATTTTTTGTTGTTGTGCTTGTTGCTGTTTAACTCCTGGTTAACTCTGATCGAGCAGGTCAATGATCTAAGACATTGTATCTGTCTTGTGCCCAGGGCATAAATATCTATAACTATTTTATCTAATGTGTCCTTTTTTTAAATTTCAAGATTTGCTTAATTCTAGCAGATCGAGTGTCTTCGTAATGGACCCATCTTTAATTCTCTCCCCCCATCTCTATGATGTTATGATGTAAGTTAATTAAAGTTAATAGCTGTGATTAAATGGTTAGAACATGACAAAATATTTCAGGAAAATTTACGATCCTTACCAACTAAAAGTTACATTTAAGCTTTTGTTGATTGGGTCAATTACTCGACTATTTTTTATCGTCCAAAGTACCCATCAGTGGGTGATAAGCATTATTGTTTCCTATCTTTATAAGATATCTGGGATCTGAACTTCTAGAGTCACCAGCTGGAAAAGTTGAACTCAGCGACGCAATGTGTCGAAATAGGTGTTAATGTTGTTCAGATGTTCTCTCCCGTGCATTCCCAATATATACTTATGTATATGAGTATTTCAGGGTTACGTGTTACAGGTCATTGACTCAATCATCTTCATGGAGTAGTAGTATGTGAGTTCCTTTGTATTTTTATTCGAAGTCCTCATCTCTTATCATATTTCAAAATTGTTGAAGAAAAATTATACGTATTTACCCAGATCATATTTAATGAGGATCAGCTTGCCTCAGTATGATCTGCGGTCAGTTATAATGAATATTTTGTCTTACAGTTGATATATACAACTGTGATGAAACTTCTTTACTGGAAATGTTTACGAACAAAGACATTGGCACGTTCTTATGAAACAACTGCTAGCGATTTGAAGCATAATAAAGAATGATTCCTAATTCTTAAATGCTCAAAAACACGCCAGCACAATAAATTCCAGTGATTAGTTGGTTCCATCGACCTAGAGCGTTAAAGGAAATAAGTCTCCAATAAAGGGCATAGATTAAAAAAAAAACAACTTTTTTTTCAAAGTTTTTTAACTCACTAATTTGTTTGTAGCCTCGGTTTAATTTATACAATAGATAATGACTGTGTCTTACTCCTCGTTAACAGCAGCAGCAATTTCCATGAATATGAATTAGTTTCAAATTGTGGAAGTAGTTTTTTCATCTTATTTACCACCTAATGTTATTTCTCTTATACATTCAATGGAGCTGGGAATTATCCCAATTTTTAAATGTGCTTAAAGAAATAATTTTACGAAATAGTTTATCAACAGTAGAATTTATATCTCTGACATCCAAATCAATTTACATTTTCCATATTTACTCGCGCATAAGCCGCACAATTTTATACTTCATTTTAACTGAAAAATATTGTGGTGCGACTTATACACGAATCAAAGCTGATATCAAATTTGAATATCAAGAGAAAACAGTTCTAAGATTTAATACTAAACAAAGCAGACAACATATAGACGAGTGCGACTTACACACAAGTAAATTTACGTGCTTTGCATCTGCTTATTGTAAGGACTTCAGGAAAACGTATCACTCTTGTGTCACTCAACTGATGACCTACTTTCGTATTTGACTATTTAATTTCTGATGATAAAGCAAATTTTGATCGCTTTAAAGTTAGGCAGGGCATAAAAGAATGTGAACAGGACAAACGACGTTCATAGAAAATCGATGACATAGTCTCGAGAATAAACATATCGATGACTATCTTGCAATTGACAGCTGTAATGAATTAGTCCAAACTCCTTTTCTTTTAGAGATGAATAAATTATTTCAAGTGTGACTAATCCTCCAAGATCCAACAATTTGTCTCTACAAAGACGGTGATGGAAACAAAGCAATTGTAAAATTGTCTTTATTTAAAACCCAATCATTCATGAATACACTTCTTTCTTATTCTCAACAGAATCGAAGCTTTTCTACGCAACAAGTTATGCAAGCACACGTACTTAGAAATACAAAGATCACTACAACTTATACGTCCGCGAAACAAAGAGACAGAATAATTCTTAAAGGAATCCACTGAAGAAAGTAAATATACTCAAATATTCGTGGAGGCAACTTTAACCTTTTGACTGCGTAATTAAATTTCATGGTAATTTCTATAATGATGTTGATTATGGACAAAAAGAAAAAAAAATCTGCAATACTTTTGCAGTGTCTCCTGTAGGTATAGTTTTCATGAAATTATTTGATTCTTAGTCTGTAAAGAGATATTTCATGAAATATGTGAAAAAGTGAAGGAAATCTGAAAAATGGTCTTTCGTAAAAAGTGTCCGCTTCTCGCAACATAAGGAAAGTCTTTTTTTTTTAAATTCAAAGATGTGTGGTCAAACCGCTTTCCGCCGTTAAGGGTAATAAAATTTTGAACGAATATATCCCCTTTCAGTAACTTCTGGAGTGGTTTTCCTGTGAAAAAAATGCATTTTTATACAGTTATTCTATTTATTTATTTTAGACTTTAAATATTTGTTTTACTTATTTCCTTACTATGCAATCATCATACATACATTATTTGTGATCTAGCATTCGTTGTGTAAGATTTACATATATATTTTTTAAATTGACAAAATGCGCGTCGGACAAAATGCTTAGCTGTATTTCTTCTGACTTTTTACATTCTGAGTTCAAATTCCGCCGAAGTTGACTTTGCCTTTCGATAGCACAAGGACCAGCTGAATACTGGGCTCTGTGTAATTAATTAACCCCTCCTTTTACAATTGCAGGCTTAGTACCAATATTAAAAAGAATTATTATTTTTATTAAGGCAGCAAGCTAGCAGAATCGTTACCACACTGGATAAAATGCTTATCGGAATTTCTTCCAGTTTTACATTCTGAATTCAAATTCCACCGAGCTCAACTATGCCATTCATCCTTTCGAGGTCGATAAAATAGGTACCATTTAAACACTGGTGTCGAAGTAGTCGACTTACCCACTTCCCTCAAACTGCTAGTTTGTACCAAAATTTTAAATCTTCCTAATTATTATTTTTAGGGCGGTGAACTGGCAAAATCTTTGGCACGCCAGGTGAAATGCTTGGCGGTATTTCGT
>NC_068990.1:46013429-46014217 GCF_001194135.2 Octopus bimaculoides
TGATCCGCTGTTAATTTTACACTGTGGGGTGACCAGAGCTGAGAGCAGTAGTCCAGGCGGCTGAGAGAACCAGAGGTCCATTATAGTTTCCTTCTCTCGTCTACACTTTGTCGTTATCCTGGCAAACTGCACTTGGAAAGAGGTATCATCACTCACGTCGATACCCAGGTGCCGCACTGATTTAGGCTCTGGGATTGTAATCCCCTGTGAATCAGTGTATCCTGTAAGTTTAATATTCAGTTTTCGGCGCTGAAGCGCAGGGCTTGGAATTTTCCAGCATTAAACTGCATATTATTATTCTCAGCCCATCTGTAAATTGAGTCCAACTCCTCTTGCAGGCGTGCAATATCGCTGGGGTTCTGTATTTTCTGCGAGATTTTCCAGCATTAAACTGCATATTATTGTCCTCAACCCGTCTGTAAATTAAGTCCAACTCCTACTGCAGGTGTGCAACATCGCTGGAGTTCTGTATTTTCTGCGAGGCTTTCGAATCGTCTGCGTAGCTAGCAACGTTGGCCGTCCAGGCAGCTGAGGGCACATCTGAGAGAGCCATTATGAAAAGCAGTGGTCCCAAGACAGTGCCCTGTGGAACACCACTCACTATTTGTGTTTTCCTTGAGCTGGCTCCATTGGCCATTACTGCCTGACTTCTATCTATCAGAAAGTCTTGTAACCACTCTCCAGCATGTGTATACACACACAAACACACACAGGCACACAGACACACACACACACACACACACACACACACACACACACACACACACACACACACACACACACACACA
>NC_068990.1:46014803-46017406 GCF_001194135.2 Octopus bimaculoides
ATATATATATATATATATATATATATATAAGAAAATGGAGGAGAATATGCAGTATCCATCGACTTGCAGACAGTGTATTCCGTTGAATTAATTAATTTATTTTGTAACTAAAATGACAAAAACCACAATATACAATTACGAAGTAAATACAAGGTAATCACAAGAAAACAAATATCTGAATTAATGTAAACTTACCTTGTATTCAATGTTTCGGGGTTATGATCCCATTTTCAAGAAATTGACGAATGTTGCCGATGTGCGTGTGTGTAACCGTGTGTGGAGTGGACACGTGCAGAAAGGTGTTGCTATAGCAACCAGCTAAACTCCTGTAACTCCCTTTTATTGTTGACCTTCGGTTTCTTTTGGTATTTGAGGATGGCCTCAGAGATTCTAAGGTTGCTCCTGGCTCGCTGTGTTGCCTTGATGTACACTGTGAATTCCTGGGTCTGACATTTCTGTAGATATTTCTTTACAGAAGTGTCTGCATGTGTTCCTTAATGCGTACATGCAGTTTTCTTGTCGTGTTTCCGATGTAGGATGCGCCACATTTTCCACAGATGATCTCATGCACGACATAAGTCCTCTAGCACAATTCAGGGTCATCGATGGGGCAGTTCGACAATGTGTACTCCTCAGAATAGTGAGAGGTGTTGTTCTTGGACAGAGCTTTTCTCAGAGAAGGGCCGGTGTGCACTATCTGTATGTCGAGTCCTTCCCTGCGGACTGCGTGTTGTAGTATCACTGCAGTAGTTCTGTCACCAAAGTGTGGTAGCTTTAGGAAGCAGGTGCCTGACTTGGGAGTATGCTGGTTCTTCCGGGGTTTATCGACCTTGATGTTTTTCAGGCGCCGTTGTTTAGCTAAAGATGGTGGGTAGCCATTCAGAGTTAGGTCTCTGAGGAACTGTTTGGTGTTGACGGCTTTGTCGGTCACGTTGCTGCAATTGTTGCTTATACGTGCAATCTCATTTCTCACGTATGCGACTTTGGCTCTGGTGGTCAAGGCTGATTGGTAGTAGACGAAAAGTTTTCTATTAGCAGCTTTTCTATAGAATCTGGTAAATATAGAACCCTCCTCTGTGATCTTGAATTGGAAGTTGAGTAGAGAGAGAGTTCCGGATTCGTCTGGATGTTCAATCTCGAATTTGATGTTTATGTCGGTGTAATTGAAGGTCTGGTATATGTTAATGATAATGATGTCATCAACGTACATGGAGAAGAAGATGCATGAGCGGCAGGTGTAGAGAGCTGTGCGTTCTCGCTTATCCATATACGCGATGGCCAGTAGGTCTGAAAGGCTAGACCCCATAGGAAGTCTGTTTGTAAATCACACCGTTATATTGAAAGTAGGTATTACCAACTATAATGGTTAGTAACTCTCGTATGTCCGAGGGTGTGAGGCCGAAGAGCTGGAGATTGATGGACAGGGAGGTGGCAGAAGATGAAGAGGAAGATGGGGAGGAGGAGATTGAAGGGGAGGGAGGGAGAGATGAGGAGGGAGGTGGCGGGCAAAGAAATGTGGGGGAGATAAGGACGTGATGTGATCTATGATGATATCAACGGTTGCAAGAGCGGGTACAGAGGTGTAGAGGAAAACTACGTCTAAACTAAAAGGGTATTTGTCAGTTTTAAGTATGGAGTGGTCGATACCTTTGAGGCTTGTGAAGATTCCGTGGAAGTTGCTGACGTGTCCGGGGTATGCGTGTAGTATGGGCTTGAGGAGTTTAGAGAGGAGCCAGGAAATCTTATAGAAAGCATCGTTAATTCTTGATTCTATGGATTTGATTTTAAGGTTAGGTCCGGGTCTCTGGGTTTTTATTAAATGGTAGAAGGATGGAAGGGTGGTGTTTTTAGATGTGTAGTTCAGTGTAGTCTTCTTAGAGAGATTCCTTTGGTGACAGATGTTGGTGCAGCTGGTGTTGATGATGGACTCCAGTTGGTGAGATGTGATGTTGTAAACCTTTTCGTATAGTGTGGTGTCACTGAGGTGTTCGAAACCTAGTTTGTTGTTGGTAGGTTTGTCTATAATGCAGAATTCTTTCTCTTTGTCTGAAGGTAGGTAGATGAGGTTTTTGTAGGTTTTGCAAGGTCAGGAATTGGGATTTAGTAAGGTTACGTGATGGGGAAGGGTGTTTATCTAATATGTTAAGTATGGATTGTTTGAGTCTAGTTCCCTCCTTAGTATGGGTCTGCGCTTCATCCCCCTCACTCCATCTAGCAACGAATTTCGGACTCGTGTCGATATCCACAGCTTTGTGCGCCGCGTTAGGTTGTGTGCGCTTTTCCGCACACAACCTGCATCTAATGAGGAGGACTGCTTCACCGACCTGGGCCGCCGACTATCCCAGTGGACGCCAGCTCCTGGCCAGTTCCAAGCAGTTGATCTTTTTGCGGGTGCCTGCTAGCGTGCTGTGAACCGGTTTGACTTTTCCAAGCGTCTCCGGCATCTGAACGACTCCCCATCCGCATTCTCGGCCCTTCGATGTATCCGACGCCGCACGGACATCATCATAAAACTGCCCGACAAGGATGGTGCCGTGGTGGTGTGGGGCGCAGACCTCAACAAGTCAGAAGCTCTCCGCCAACTTCAAGATACCTCCTTCTAC
>NC_068990.1:46017749-46018693 GCF_001194135.2 Octopus bimaculoides
CCCTGGTCGCCCCTTCGTCTCCGCTTGCAACTGCCCCACCGAACTCATCTCCAGATATCTTGACCGTCTCCTTTGCCCCGCTTGTGGCTTCCCTCCCCTCTCACATCCATGGTACCAACCGTGCTCTTCGTTTGTTCAGCTCTTTCTCCTTCCCTCCTGGCCCCTCTAAACTTCTTTTCACTCTTGACATCAAGAGTCTATACACGGTGATCCCTCACCACGAGGGGCTGCGTGCACTCCAACATTTCCCCGACTTTCGACCCAACCTCCAGCCTGACACATCCACACGCCCTCGTCTGGCCGAACTTGTCCTCTCACTTTACTGCTTCTCGTTCGCGGGTGATTGTTACTAGCATTCTAGGGAGTGGCCATGGGAACGAGAATCGGCCCCAACTACGCGAACTTGTTCGTTGGCTATGTTGAGGCCCAAATATTCTCAAGTTTCACTGGTCCCACTCCTGAACTATACGGTCGTTATATGGATGACTGTATCGGTGCGACCTCACTCTCTCGCGAACATCAAGGCAATTTCCTCTCTTTTCTCAAATCTTTCCATCCTGCCCTCCACTTCTCCAGTACTATTTCCGACATCTCAGTCGCCTTTCTCGACATTTCAGTCAGCATTCATCACTCCACTCTCACCACCTCCATCCACTACAAACACACAGATTCACACTCATACCTCGACTTCTCCTCCTCCTACCCTAAACACACCAAGGTCTCCATCCCCTATTTCCAATTCTTCCGTCTACGCAGCTCTGCAGTGACAACCATGACTTTGAGACTCAGTCTCAACTCATGGCTCGCCACTTCAGCCTACGTGGATATCCTCTTATTACTATTCACACCACCCTTACCAGAGCACTTCCGTGGACCGTGCATCTGCCCTATCCCTCCTCCCCCGCCCCACCGCCACCCGTCTCCCGTTTCCCCTCACCTACCCC
>NC_068990.1:46019501-46021592 GCF_001194135.2 Octopus bimaculoides
AAACTACGCTGCTGGAGCAAAATGTGTATGCTGGGTATTTTGGCTCGGTTGAGGACTTCGGTTTGTGGTCGGTCCACTTAACGTCCAAGATGCGTCTTAAATTGCGAAGGTGAAAGATGTTGAGACGCCACTCCTGTGTAGAGTAGAGGCTCCACGTTTCACTACCATGAAGTAGAGTACTAAGGACGCATGCCTTATAGACAACAATTTTAGTGTTTGCAGCCAGTTTTTTTGTTTTCACAGTCTCTCTGGAAAAATTTGTGAGCCTGGAAAAATGTGGAGAATGCTTGTCCGATTCGCCTGTTGATCTCAGGGTCAAGGGAGAGGTCATGAGCGATGGTAGAGCCAAGGTATGTGAACTGATGGACTACCTCCAGCTTGTAGTTGTTGATGGTGATGATAGGCGCACTTGACACTGTGACCCATTACTTGGGGCTTTGAGAGTTTGTCTACGATGTGCTGCATTTGCTCTTCAGAGTGCGTTGTCAGTGTTGCATCGTCTGCGAACAGCATTTCTCTGACGAGTACCTGGCGCACGTTGGATTTTGCTTTCAGCCTCGACAGATTAAACAGTTTGTCACTTGTCCTGGTGTGGAAGTAAACACCATCAGTTGATGTCCCAAATGCATGTTTCAGCATAACTGCAGAGACGATGCCAAAAAGGATGGGAGCAAGTACACAGCTCTGTTTCACGCCACTGCGGAAAAGAGCCATCAAATTGAACGATGCCTTTCATGTCCGTGTGAAATGATATCGTGGCAAGGATTTTTAACCGGCCATGTGTGTGTGTGTGTGTGTGTGCGTGCGTATGATTAAGTGCTTTTATTTATATATATATACATATGATTGAGTGCTTATACACACACACACACACACACACACACACACACACACACACACATATATATATAAGAAGGAAGAAGAAAGAGAAGTGAGCTCTTGGCAGACGCCGGGTAACCAAAGAGAAAGACCTTATTTGCTGTTGCGTTTTCATATTCTTTGTAACTAGAGAAAACCAATCAAAAACAAAGGAATTTTCTCCTCTGAACAGCTTGACCAATGAATGCTGTAACTTCTCATATTTTTATCTTCAGAACTACATTGTCAACGGAATGCATTACATAGGAATGTGGTCTTCCTACCATACTTCATTTGTAGATAGTACAGAGATTACATATTTGAACAAATGTTTATGATGTAAGTCACATCTTTGTTACCATTTCCATAGTGTCTGCATCAGTTGACATACTCAAGTATCTTATTTGCATTCTCTTTGTTTTGTGTACCAGGTATTTTGTTATTTCCTGTTCATGGATTGAAAAGAGCTTAGCTTACACAGGGAAAGCTAATATATCGGTTATTAGTCCAAAACAGGCTACTTTAATAATCTGCATGTTGCACTGAAGCTTTTGATAATAGCCATACATGACTTTCTGCTGACGAGCAGGAAGTAAGCATTTCATCTGATATTCTAATGCAGTAGACTTGTGCAACTTCACTCCGTGTGTATTCCTGCATTTAGTGAACCTATATTTCCCGAGGAGTTCTTTTTAAACTCCCATAATGGTATTTGTCTCAAGTAGACAGACTTGATACATCAGGGCACTTTGACATTTGATGATTCGTAGAAGCTGTCGCAAATTATTTAACGTATCTGATAGTTCTGGCATTACCGTTAGAGATGGCATTTAAGGTAAATTCAATGTCTACCATGTCGAGCATGCGTCTGTTTATGTATATATGTATTTGTGTATGTGTGTATGTATGTTCTCTTCTGTTTTTAACTATTTGAAGGAGTTGGTTCTAATAAAGATACTGTGCTGCATCTCTTCCTCTATCATTTCCCCCCTCTCGTTCTTCCTCTTTACTACTACGTATCTCGCTTTACCCCTCTCGTTCTTCCTCTGTTACTACTACGTATCTCTTTTTTCCCCTCGTACTTCCTCTCTTTCTCTTTTCCTTTCGTTGCTCACCTATTCTTCTACTTCCTCCCTTTGTTTCTCCCTCTACCACTCTCTCTCTTCCCCTCGTTCTTCCTCTTTACTACTACGTATCTCGCTTTACCCCTCTCGTTCTTCCTCTGTTACTACT
>NC_068990.1:46022275-46025274 GCF_001194135.2 Octopus bimaculoides
TCTAAGGTCAGACTACTATAAAAAAGCACATGTTTACCGAATGCGAGGAAATAAATGTGCTTTTTTATAGTAGTCTGACCTTAGAGTCCCTCATGGCGTGAGGCGTTATTACATAGTAATGCCCTTATATAAATATAAATATATATTTTGGGAATAAATCATGGAGGTTTTTTTCACGCTAGCTACTTGATAAATTCTTGTAAAAGAATTCGTCCTATTATTGAATTTATATATATATATATATAGATAGATATAAAGTCTTGCATATTATCATTGTTCCGTTAAGCTGTATTTTTAACGTACGGATTCGGTGGTTGATCTGTTTTCATAATAACTCCAGCTTTTCCAGATTGTCACTTAGGTATTTACTAACAAAAGCAAATGCCCCAATTATTATGCGTACCAATGTGATTTATTATCTGGGTATAAAAGCTGAAGATTTTCAAGTACTTGCCCAAAGTTATTCTTTTACTCTTTGATTTTCGAAGAGATCTTCTTATGACAGCACATACTTTTTCTCGTCTATCTAAGACACCGATATCCAACCTGTTGTATTTGCACTCAGCAATGTATATATGTACAAGTGTATGCATTTATGTATATAAATATATATCTATGAATGTACTACGTACGCACATATGTATGCATGTATATATGCATCTATGTATGCATATATGTATGCATATATGTATATGTTTATGAATATATGTTTATATGGTATGTATGTATGTATGTATGTATGCACGGTCAAGGAAATAATAAGTGATATTTCGTTACAGAGATACTCTGATCAATATACTTCATAATATTATTATCACCGATAAATAGAATACTTTTTTTCCCGCGATTATAAAACCTATAATCCAATGATCGATATACACCAGCTGTCACTCTCATTGCCAGACATATTCAGCTTTCACTGTCAAGGTCTCACTCTCTCTTGCTCTCTCACTATGCATGCGCACGCTCACGCACGCACACACACACACACACACACACACACACACACACACACACACACACACACACACACACACACAAACATGTGTATCTATGTAAGTATGTTTTTGCGCAACATACCAACATATACGTAGGTATGTTGTGCAAATTTTTATCGGATATATCTATGTGTATGTGTATGTGTGTGTGTATGTATGTATAACTGTATGCTTGGCTATGTAAATATGTATGTGTGTGTATAAATATGATGTATATTTATTAATTCATATGTCTCTCTATATATATGTGTGTGAGCATGTGTTTGTATGAGTGTGTGTGCGCATGCGGTAGCATGTATGTATATTTACTCATCGTCATAGGCATCTCATCGCACATGTCAGGAATAAATCCCATAGCGTGTGTGTTGAGACACATTAGAGTAATAGAGAACTCTAATTGAAACTATCAGATTAATATATGTATCGTTAGCAAAAATAGCTTGGCAAAGACCATGTTTCCCCAAGATACACACTCAGAAGTTGATATCAACTCAGCAAGCTGATGAAACAGTCACAAAGTCTACTATGTGGTTGCCCAGCCTGCTAGAAATAGAAATTTTTCATTCCCTTCATTTTTTCTTTACATGAAATTGGAATATATTGTCCTTTAAAATTAACTGAAATTAAATTTATTTGCATTTATAATTAACAGATGAATTTCATACAGATTTTTGTTAAATGGTTTGGTGAATGCTCACACATTTCCCCCCAGCTCCATATAGATACACCCTATTCTCCGGCATATAAGTTGAATTTCTCATACTAAAATTTACGGCCATAAAAAGGTAGGTCAACTTATACACCACGATGACTTTGGAAAACCAAAAATTCCAAGTAAAATGGAGCAGAATTTGGACATATGTTTGAGTGTTGACAAGTTTACACCATATACTACGTCGACTTGTATGCCGGAAAAATGGTAAATGCATAACCTGTAAACTAGGAGACTGACATGAAGACCTGAAGTATACCTGGAGTAGTGAGGAAATGCCATCGATGTATTCGCGAATGGTGACGAATGGACTTTGACAAACTTAGCTGATCGATCGAACGATTAACCAAACATTCGATTAGTTAGCTGGTTAAATGGTTAACCAATTGGCAAAAAAAAAAAAGAAATACAAGTATCAGTAAAAAGAATCACTAGGTGTGCTTATTATTGGCATAATGATCTGCCCGAGATACCACAAAATAACTAAACAAATTATGCAATTATGCGGCACGCAATTATGTGAAACCGATTGTAGTATATAGGATTTCATTTAATTGACATAAACAACGACAATTTAGGTGACTGAATCGACTTCCGTACATTACTACTGCTTACTTCATTGATCACGGGTACCTATGATACGCATGTGATTGTTCCTCTTGTTCTTGTTTATATTCTTCTTCCGACTCTACTCCTACTATTCCTCCAGGAATTAGAGGAGGATGAGAAGTAAGAGGGGAATTAGAAACTGTAACGTTCTTCCTCTTGATTCTCTTTTAATCTTTTACTGGTGCTAGTTTGTTGTTTGTGGCTATGCCGGAACAGCGTCATGATTACATAACTAATCACAGACGCACACGCACACACACACACAAACATACACACGCATGCATGCACGCACTCACGCACGCACATATATAAGAGGTGTATGGGTAGTATACGTTTACATATGTGTATGTGTGTGCATATATATGTATATATATATATGTGTGTGTGTGTGTGTGTGTGTGTGTGTGTGTATATATATGAAATGTAATATAATATATATAGATATGTGTGTGTGTGTATGTGTAGTATACATGCATGGGCATATGCCTGTACGTATATATATATATATATATATATATATATATGCCCACGCATGTATACATTTAAACCCTTCCTTAAACACATAAATAGCTATATCAGAGATGACTTGGATATGCTAAATTACCTCCCAAAGAAAGTCAAGGAAGAAACAATCATGGTCTCATTTGACGTGATTAATTTATACACCAGTATACCTCATA
>NC_068990.1:46026689-46027912 GCF_001194135.2 Octopus bimaculoides
AAATTCTACCACCTCCTAGATTTCAATTATCTCCACTATACCGGAAGAAATCCCTAATTACCTCCCCCTATCTAGAACTCTTCTTTCTCAGACTGGAGCGAACACGCTACAATGAAGTAGAGAAATTTGAAAAGACAACACGAAACCGGTTATTTCTCAAAATACAATGTTTATATACCAAAAAGATTTTATAACATTTTTCTAACATTTTTCTAACATTTTTCTGACATAATTTAAATATATACTTTAACCATGTAACACAAGCCTTCTGTAGTTTTTTCACTCTTATTATCTTTTATATATATATACATTTATATACATAAGTATGCATAAGTATATACGCATATATATACATTCACACATTTACATATACACACATGCAAACACACACACATATTTATACGATATATACGTACAGGCATATGCACACACGCATACCATCTGCATACGTGCGCGCGCACGCACACACACACTCACACACACACACACACACACACACACATACATATACACATACATACACATATGCGTTTAATGTGTTAATGTTGTGTAGCCGTGTTATCTCTAGAGTACGGTGTTGCGGAACCAACGTGACGGTAATGAACATGTCTGGTGTCTGATGTCTGTGGCCTGATCCATTACTGACACATTACCATTTTTCATGTATGTATGGAACTTCACACGTGTGTGTGTGTCTGTGTGTAAACGCCCGCGCGTAAAACACCAGTACATTTCAACTGTTGTTCTAATGACTTCTCTGACGACGGAAACATTAAACTTCTTTTTATTGCTAACACAGAATGTCCCAACTGTGCACTTGCGACAGACAGCCCTGGTCTTGTTCATTACGCCGAGCTGATCTATTATACTTGCACATACACAGGCACATTCAAATATACGGTCTCACTATTTATCTATCCATTGCACACGTGATTACTCACCACTCTCTAATAATTCCTTACTCTCTCTCTCCAACGTACTTTCATTGTCTGTTTTTCTCTATCTCTTTAACACTTTTTCTCACTCTCCCTTCTCACTCTCTTTGTTTGTCAAACACGCACACACAGACAGACACACACACACACACACACACACACGCATCTATTTACTCATCTCACTCATCGTATCTCCTCCCTATTATACACCCTTTCTCACTATCTTTCATCTCCCCCTCTCTCTCTACTCCCCCTCTCTCTCTACTCCCCCTCTCTCTCTACTCCCCC
>NC_068990.1:46028279-46029708 GCF_001194135.2 Octopus bimaculoides
CCCCCTCTCTCTCTACTCCCCCTCTCTCTCTACTGCCCCTCCCTCTCTATCCCCCCTCTCTCTATCCCCCTCTCTCTAACACATAACTATCTGTTTCCTCTCAGCCCTCTTACACGTTTCTTCCCCACACACCTATCAATTTTTCTTTCTCAGTTTCTCTTCACTCTCCATCTTCTAGCACATACATGTTCTCCCTCAGCAATGTATTTCCTAACTCCTCCTCCTCCTTCTCCTTCCCTTTTCGCCTCCTCTCTTCGCCTCCTCTCTTCGCCTCCTCTCTTCACCTCTCTCCCCTCCTACCCCCTCTTCATGTTTCTGCCCCCTCACCCTCTCGGCCCTTTCTTTATTAGACTGACCGGGTATTTTATTCATATGCTTCGCTTTTCTATCCTGTTTTTTTCACTCTCAAGTCAACTCTACTTTATCATTTACCTTTTATATGCTTCATTCACTGAACTGCGGCCATGTTGGGGCACCGTCTCGAAAAGTTTTGCTTTCTCTTGTTTTTAAAGACTGGTGCTTATTGTATCGGCCCTATCCTCTGTGCTATGGGATTCAACCTGGAAGTTTGGAAACAAACTGCTTGCCACACAGCCATGTGTGTATGAGTATGTATGTATGTATGTATGTATGTATGTCATTGTTCAGTTTTATTTCAAGATTTCTTGCCAATAGAGAAAGAGCCAGTTTCTAACCTAGATTCAAGGCTCCTTCATTGGAATCTCAACATCAACAACAGGTATTCTATTATTGTTTGTATGTACGAATGTATGTGCAGATTTGTATGTTTTGCTTTATGTATGTGCTCTCGTGCATGTAGTTGCATATTTAGACATGCTCACATATATTTAAATGATAAACTTCTGGAAAGTTTTACAGATTTTTACAGTTCCAGTGATGGATTTGATCTGTAGTCTTCAAATTAGCTTTCTACTTTTCTGGTTTTGAGAAGTGTAATTTCTCAAGATTGGTATTTAGGCAGTGTTACATATCCAAGGGCACCAATAATTACAGGTATAAACCTGAACTTGTATTCTGTATAGAGTAACTGCAGATTTCTCAATAGTTCAGCATAGATGTTCTCTTTTTCAGTGATCTTCAGCTTTATGTTAACATCTGCTGGGCAGCTAATTTCCACAACTGTGCACAGTTCTCTATCCCAAATCATTATATCAGATGTGTTGTGCTTACATATTATTGAGGTCTCCACTGGGACATTCCACCAGTATTCCTTTTTATTATGAGTGGCTATGGCTTCTACATCCTGTGGGTTCTTATTTCTTTGTCCTCAGGGTTATCCTTCCGACGGATTTCATTACAGAGTGTCCTAGCAACAACATCGTGTCTCATCGGTAGATAATACCATGGTGATATTTTCGGACAACTGCTTATGATGTGGGTGATATCTTCGATGTTTGTATGTATTATG
>NC_068990.1:46029928-46030945 GCF_001194135.2 Octopus bimaculoides
TATCAACAAAATAAACAGTGAAAGTACCAGACATATTCACAGAAAATATTACTAGGTTGACATTCCAGAAAGAATGAAAGAGTAAAAGTTATCATCTTTCAGACATGGTCCTTCATCAGGTTGATACAGGAGAAAAGTCCAGGTAAAAATAGGTAAGAGAAAGGAAAGAAGAAGACAGGAAACAAAATGAAAGAACCAAGAAAAAGTTCACGTGGGTTAGTGTCACATACTCCACACACACACACACACACACACACACACACACACACACACTCTAACAACTCGACGGCAATATGTGTATATGCATGTGAGCGTGTGTGTATGTATATGAAGGAAAGTAGAGATTACATAAGCCTAAGCGAATATCTCTTTAAGCATTCTCTAGGAATAGAATACGGCAAACTAAATAGTCCAGTTATTGGTACAGTAATCGGCGCCTGATGTTATTTGTTTTGCTTGTGATAAGTTCAATTTGTAAACCCGAAATCGAATCGCCTATTAAATTCGGTGTATTAATCATAGAGTGTTTTAGAAATAAAAAAAATGAAGAAACATTGTCAACGATTTATTTTGCTTACATGTGTTTCAAATAGCATGACACGATGCAAGCTCGGCTCATTGTAGTATACATATTAAATCGATCCTTCATTTGGTCGGGTAAATGGCCCTAGATACATAGTATGTAGCTGCCATGCTGTTCTTGTCAAATCCTTTGAAAAAATTGCATGGCAGCTACATGCTTTGTTTGTATCTATGGCTATTTCGTCGACCAAATGAAAGATCGATTAAATACGTATACTGCAATGTGTAGCGATTGCGTGGTGCCATGCCAGTTGAAACACGTGTAAGCTAAAGAAATCATTGATGATAATTCTTCGTTGCTTGTTTTCTCTTTTATTTTTCTTTCTTTCTTTTTTCTTTCTCCCTTTCTTTCTTTCTTTCTTTCTTTCTTTCTTTCTTTCTTTCTTTCTTTCTTTCTTTCTTTCTTTCTTTCTTTCTTTCTTTCTTTCTTTCTTT
>NC_068990.1:46031305-46031901 GCF_001194135.2 Octopus bimaculoides
TATATATATATATATATATATATATATATATATGTATTAACGTGAGTGGCTGAGCACGCCACAAATAGCCATGTACCCTTAATGTAGTTCTCAGGAAGATTCAGCGTGACATAGAGTGTGACAAGGCTTGCTCCTTTGAAATACAGATACTACTCATTTTTGCCAGCTGAGTGGACTGGAGCAACATGAAACAAAGTGTCTTACTCAAGGGCAGAACGCATCGCGGGGAATTGAACTCACGACCTTACGATAGTGAGCCAAGTACCCTAACCACTAAGTCACGCGCCTTCACTTTTGCATGTGTATAAATAAATATACATACTCTTTTACACGTTTCAGTCATTTGACTGCGGCCACTCAGGAACTCCGCCTTTTGTCGAAGAAATCGACCCCAATATTTTTTCTTTGTAAGCCTATTACTTATTCTATCGACCTCTTATGCCGAACCGCTAAATTTCGGGGACATAAACACACCAACATCGGTTGTCAAGCGATGGCGGAGGGACAAACACAGACACATATATATATGTATGTGTGCATGTATGTATGTATGTATGTATGTATGTATGTATGTATGTATGTATGTATGTATGTAT
>NC_068990.1:46032571-46033459 GCF_001194135.2 Octopus bimaculoides
TACAGCCAGACGTGAAGTGTGTATGTCTCGAACGCTGTGAAGCACGTACAGGAGGGGCAAAGAAGTACGTGCGAGCTTAGTGATTCCAAGAACGAAAAGAAATAGCAGCCGCACACACGTGATATATATATATATATATATATATATATATATATATACTAGCTGACGTACCCGGTAATTCCCGGGAAAGCGGAGCTTATTCCTTGGTTCCGTTCTCATAATTGTAAACATCCTGAAATACGAAAACAAATGAGTTCAAGTAAGTTTAACTTAGTATTTTTGATGTGACTCTACTCTATACTGTTTTCTCCCCCATCGTTTTCTCTCTCATCATTTCACTAATTCCCTTTTTTCTCACCTTCACCGTTTTCTATCTGTCTCTATCCCTCTCCCTCTCTGTCTCCTTTTCTCTCTCTCGTTACTCATACGTAACCATCATCCATCTTTCTTTTCTTCACGTGATCATCTTTCTTTTCTTTCAGGACTGTCCTAAGGACTGGACGTATCCTATCTCTCTTTTCTATCTTTTCTCCTATCAAAGAAAATATTTATCCAGCGTTCGCTATTTTACTCACGTTCTGGTCTAACGACCCTCTATGTTTGTTTTCGTTCGGTTTCCTTGAATGTCACTACTCTCCTGTTTTTGTTCCCAACTTTGACTCCCCCGCCATAAATCCTAAATTTTACTATGGTACTTATGGGAGTAACTGTCTTCGAAGACTCATATTGTTGTTCAATGCTCGAAGTAGATAGGCAGCCGACAACTGACGAAGGGTCGTTCTTTATGTTACTTGTCCTGTTTTCCATTTGTTTGTCTCATTGTTTGCGTGTTTCATGTTGTTTACTGTTGGTGACATCCTCTACTCATATATGCATATATATATATAT
>NC_068990.1:46033469-46037496 GCF_001194135.2 Octopus bimaculoides
TATATATATACATATATATATATACGCATATATATATATTATTTATATCCTTATATTTATATATGTATATATTATATATGCTCTAAAAACTCAAAGACCATAGACACACACATGCGCGCACACACACACACACACACACACACACACATAGACACACACATGCGTAAAAAAGAAAGGAACAAAGAGACGGACACATGAAACGAGTGAGATTCAAGCAAACAGTGATATTGCTACAAAGAGAATTTGGAGTAGTTTCGCTGTGTTTTTAACGCACATGGGATACACAAATAGACAAGTGAGTCACCCTAAAGACACTTCCGAACCTTTAGAAGTGATATAAAACCTTTTCTATTGACAACGCCATTAATTAAACACCTGGTTTGATGAATTTCACTAAATGAATTGACTGTGTTCTGGATTCGGTGTTCGTATAATTATTCCTTTCCTTTCATCCAAATTACAAACTGTGTCAATGTCAGCCGTCTTTTTAAGACGTATTACTAACCAACTAATCTTGTAACTCTTTTGTTGCTTGTCTGTCTATCTGTCCGTTTGTCTGTTTTGCTTGTCTCTCTGAATATCAGTCGTCCCCCCGCCTCTCCCTCTTTTTTTTTAGTTTTTAGTCTTTTTTTTTTTTTTACTATAGGCACAGCTGTATGGTTAAGAAGTTAGCTTTGCAGTCACTTGGTTTGGGTTCAGTTTCACTGCTCGGAATCCTGGGCACATATCTTCTGCTGCTATAGACTCTATAGACTGCTATAGACTGCGAACCAATGCCTTGTAAGTGAATTTGATAGATGGAAATCTGAGGAAGTTTATCGTGTGTGTGTGTATGTGTGTGTGTGTGTGTGTGTGTTTGCCCCAGCCTCTGCATTCCCGCAATTTAGCGGCGCGGTTCGGCAAAAGATGACGATAGAATAAGCACCGGTCTGAAAAAAAGAATGCTGAGGCCGATTTGCTCGACTAAACTTTTCAAAGCGGTGCCCCAGCATGGCCGCAGTCCAATGACTGAAACATGTGAAAGAAAAGATAAATGTTAAAAAGATAGAAGCGGTGAATGAAAAAAAAAAACTAGATCCGCGGACGTGAGACCACACACGTACATACATACATATATACATACACATCACACAAACGTACCCATGAAACCAAATACACACACACACACACACGCACACACATACATATCCGTACCCTACTATACATCACGCGACGCGTATTCTATATATAAAATATACACTACACACCAGTATATCTCGCACGTGTGCATGCATTACGCACACACAGGCATACACACGCAAAACACATGCACCATACGTACATCGCACATACATCGCACACACAAACACACACACACACACACACACAAACACAAACACATATACGCGCACGCACACACATGCACACAAACACAAACACATACGCACACGCACACACATGCACACACACACATGCACACACACACACACACACACACACACACACACACACACGCACACACAAGCGCTGTCACGTGGTGTATAAATAGAAAGTCATCCTGTTCCAGTTCAGAAACTCCAAGGTTTTACGTTAGAAAATAACTACAATAAAACTTATTTCTTTTCACCAGACACAATGTCACACTTTGTTCCGTCTGTCGGATGAGCTTTTCTATTATTATATTACTGTCATTTACTTTAGCGATATTGGAAGAGTGACAAGACCAATTGCAGTCTCAGTGGGGGTTGAACACAATGCACAGAGACACATTAAACTATAAAACGGAAGGTAATTTGTCTGCGACGCCAGCTTCTGTTGATTTTCTGTTGTATCAAAGACAACAATCACAAACACAAGAACAGCCACAACCACCACAATAACAACGACGGCACCAGTAACAACACCAACAGTAACAAAAATAACACTTTCTTTTATTTAATAATGATTTCAAAATTTCTTTTATTTAGCAACGGATGGCAATTTTATTGAAATTAGTCATACGTACAAAATACATTTCGTGCACCAACGTTGATGCGTTAAGACGATAGGTTTACAAAATGAACAAGCTAGTTATAGCAAGATGAACAAGCAAGTTATATCAAAATGAAGTACTGAAGGCGTTTCTGAAATATTATATCAAGAAGGCATTTTAAAAATGTGAGTAAAAACAGACAAATAGTAAATAAATTGTTTAAAGAAACATGTAATATATATAATAAAATATTATTTAAAAAGTATCTTGAGAAAAAATTAGGTCTGTCTACCTTCACAATGGATTAGAACCAACTGACCTCACTAGTTACAACGGGTGTTAGAGCAGCCTCATATCTCGTCCCACCTATCACAGTTCAAACTGGAGCTTGCTGCACTCATAACTTGCAAAAAATCTTTTGTGTGGAATGAGACAAAACAAGAGATAACTGACGTCTTCTGGATATCCAGCCATGGTATATGGTAACATTGTTCTATTGTTTTTACTAAAGGTCTGTATTCTGGCCCTACTTTCCGTAATTAACATATCTAAGCAATATCCATCATTCTATTTATGAGGTACTTACTCATCCTTCGTACGCAGGACCGTGAATGTCATGTCTTCACTATCGTCGGCCAGAGAAGAGGTCTCCTTCTCACTCTTTCAGGTTGTCTTCTGCTCAAGTTCGTCCTTCTTCTTCGAGGTCTTCTACTTTTTCGAGCCCTATCTGACAGATTGGAAATCTTTATTTTACATCGTCACCTCTTCATCTCGTTATTTCCTGGTCGTTCATTTCCGAGACCGGGCACGAGGTGACATTCTCGTCATCTTTAGAACTGTGACCTGTTAGAAGGAAATCTGCTGCTGCAGTTGTTACTGTGGAAAAATCTTGTTCACTATTCCACCCCCCACCATCGTCTCCACTAGTCATAACTATGATAATGGACTCCCTTGGTTTCCTGATAACCTTCTGGTTCTGATGGTGGTTGCTCTCATCCTGTGATTCCCGAGATTCGACCGGGAGTATTTTGAGTACATCAGCATAGTCTGGGACTTGTGAATGATTTTGCCGATAGTCTCTTTTCTTTTACCTTTACTATTTCCGCAGGCAGAGAGCCCTGAAGTGATTTGTGTTTCCATATGTATAGCAACTGAACTTCTTTCCTTGCACTACTAATGTAATTGGCCTTTCTTTCTGAACCTTCGATGATGGTCTGGTATGGTTTTGCGATCTCCAGGCAACATTATGATTTGTATGTCCCACGAGACCCTACCACCTGACTACGTGCCATTCCTGGCTCCTTCAACACCGGTTCATAATGAGCTCCAAAGTTCACGAAACAAGAGTAAACGTCACTGTAATAACTTTTTCTGTAACTCTGGTATTTCATCGATATATATATTTTGGCACCAGCGTATGCCGCACCAAAACGGTTTTGTAACTCTTCTCTCGACACCATATTACTCCTCACGTCAGTTAGGCAGCTTTTAATTCTTCCATTGTGAGCATGAGAGAAAACCCGCACCCCTTTTTTGACGCTACATAAATAGGTAAGTTTCTTTTCATTAATTTCTAAATAAAAATGCCCGGTAGACTTGCATTAGTTTTGTTACAAAAGTTTGTCAGAGATGTCTCGTTGTCGTTGTTGGTATTATTATCATTTTTTAAATAGAAAAAGACATTTGTTAGTAGCTCCACTGCTGTTTTCTTTAATAATAATAATAATAATAATAATAATAATAATAATAATAATAATAATAATAATAATAATAATAATAAAAGGTCACAGAAAACGAGAAAGCAACCATACTCTGGGATATGCCAATACACACAGATAGAGAAATTAAGGCAAATAGACCAGATATAGTTGTCAAAGAACATGAAGGAAAAAAATGCCTTCTAATTGATGTTTCAATACCAGCAGATGACAACGTTTCTCTAAAAGAAATGGAAAAACTTTCAAAATACAAAGACCTGGAAATAGAGATAACTCGAATGTGGAATCTAAAAACAGAAACAATTCCTATCATAGTAGGTGCCTTAGGTATAATAAAAAAATATTCAGACAAATACAT
>NC_068990.1:46037850-46040040 GCF_001194135.2 Octopus bimaculoides
AACTGGTTCAAAAAATAAATTTGTCAATCTACTTCATTTTGGTTAATATAGAAAGGATTGAGGTAACTCCTCCTGAAAATATAGAGTCAAAATTAAAAGAAGAGGAGTTACCTCAATCCTTTCTATATTAACCAAAATGAAGTAGATTGACAAATTTATTTTTTGAACCAGTTGAAGACACACGAGATGTCGAAATATCGTTCACCAGATAACAAATGGCACTCTTCTTTTAATTTTGACTTATTATTATTATTATTATTATTATTATTATTACAGTAAGAAGAAGAAGAAGAAGAAGAAGAAGAAGAACAACAACAACAACAACAGCAACAACAACCACAACCACAAGCATAAACTGGCCGAGAAGACGTCTCTTTGAAATGATGAGTGCTTTCTAACTGGTAAATTATTGTCTTTTGCGTCCTGTTCAGACGAGTATCTCATTATTCGTTTATTATTATTTTTTAAATGCTCTACAGAAATCACTGTTGTGTATAACCGTATAATATTTTCCTTCTATTTCTGTCTATTAATGCAACTTTTTGTACTCTCATACATTAGAGATGTAGTACTTCTGTTCGTTACTAGGAAAGTCTTGGCCGAAGTCAAATTCAAAATATGTCTCAGTGATCATCCTTAATTCTCAGCTACTCAAAATGCACTGATAACCGCAAATATTTACATCACTGTGCTGCAGTATTACATAATTTTTATACGGTTTTACGTACACGCACGCATCAACTTGCCATCAACCAATCAACATAAAGAATTCGAAGGCGCCTAAGGCTAACAGACATCGCTGACGAGTGTGTAGTGGTTAAATGTGTATCAGGATAAAGAGATGCAAAAGGAATGTGTGTGCCTTTGAAGTAGACAAATGAGTGAATCGATTCATAATTTAAAATAATTTATTCAGTGGACTTAATTTGTCGTTGGTACACATAATTCTTCACTAATGTTGACAACTGATACGAGTTGCTAGAAATAGAAACAGGGTACATCTGTAGAAGTGATATGTCAGAAATGAATATACGTTTGTGTGTGTGTGTGTGTGTGTGTGTGTGTGTGTGTGTGTGTGTGTGTGTGTGTGTGTGTGTGTACGTAGTTCATCTGATACAGTAGTCTACCGTTGAACTTCGAACATTGCTCTGGTCTCTGAGAAAAACTGTCGTGTCGTAGACCTTGCTCGTTTGACTGCTAAGCCCTTCTCCTTCTCGTCTATCTGTTGACCACCGTATTTATAATAAACGTGGCAGCTAGAAAGACAGACATACTGCAGCAGAGTTTGTACCTAAATAGGTCAGCTGCTGTCCATTTGAACTTCGCCTGACATGGCTGAGGTCGTAGGTCAAAGGGAGATGATCAAACACTTTTTGACAGGACAAAGAAAACCTGTTTTCGCGCCTGTTGGTCGTGGTGGTTTGGACGACCAAGAATTCTTAGATTCGGTTTCGAATCTTGGCTTGGAGAAGGAAGTGTTAATTTTTACAAGTGTATATACTATTTACTGATTATATGTTATTAAATTTTACTCTAAATATTATTCTAAACACGATACAATATCATTAATTATGTTTTAAAATTGTTCGGGATATTATTTGGGTAAATTACATTACTGCTATTTTCATCTATTAATCAAACTCTGTATAGACTCCACCATCACAGATATAGCACTCCTATTCGTTGCTTGGAGGGTATTGACCAAAGTCAAACTCCCAAAATACTGCCTACTTAGTACCAGACATCACTCCAGAGTCACAGGATAACTTCCTCGACGGTCGAGGTTGTATCAATATGGTTTCGTGACTAGGTAACTCCAAGTGAAATGCAAGGCGCAACAGCAAGACTTCATTGTGTATATAAATCCGTCAAAGGCTTTTAACACTGTATAACAAGAACTTTTCAATATCTTTCTGATTGATATGTTTGTACGTACAAGTCGTGGTAAAGCAATAAAAGTAGATATTCTTGTTTTTATAAACTAATGTATTGGTCACACTCATATTCAAAATGGAAATACGAGAAGTCTCTGATAGCATAGTCATATGCGTGTGACGCCTCTTTTCCCTAAGTTCTATTATATCATATATAATCTTCTGTTACTCCTTATGTAGCACATACATACATACATACATACATACATACATATATATATATATATATATATATATATATATATATATATATATA
>NC_068990.1:46040246-46043981 GCF_001194135.2 Octopus bimaculoides
ATATATATATATATATATATATATATATAAAAGTTTAGTGTATCTATCTATCTATCTATCTATCTATATTATTGTTATAAAAAAATTTTCGCGCAAATATGACGGTTGAGCAACATATCATTATATAAGTGAACTCAGAGAGAAAGCACAACGAGAGAAAAGGGAGAAAGAAAGAGAATGGAAAACAGAAGGACGAAGTGACAGAAAGTAGAAGAGTTGCTACATAAAATAAAAGAGGGGAAATACTAAGAAAATAAAAATAGATGCAAAACGAGGCTGGGAAGAGTGAGCAAGATACCGATCGAATATTTACGCGAGGTTTTGAGTTTTCTAGGATCGTATGAAGTAGCTGAGATTTATGAGTTTGAAGGGTTATATATCTAGAAAAAACTCAACCTCACAGATTTTGGCCTTTATAAAAAAGATAACCTGTGAATTTCTCGTCATATAAACCGTCTGTTTGATAGGAGTTGAAATGATTTTATTAATGCATTCAACAAATTTAATTTCAGAATTGCAATGACTTCCAGCATTATTGTGATAATGTTTTTAGATATTACCTTAGCATTAAGGACACATAAAACTCTGCAATATCTTTTTTCTATAAAAAGAACTTATGTAAGTGCAATATTATGGGGTTTAATCCTCTTTCATACAATGGGTATGTAGATCCAAAAGTGTGGGCAGCTAGAGAACATCTGAAAGCAGCCAAGGAGCAATTCCTTGCTGATCCTACGGAGGAGAGGAAGGAGAATATGGAGGTAATGAAGGAAGAACTCTGTGCCGCTTACACTGAGGCCAGAGAAGAGGCACTGATAAAGAAGATCAGAAGGATGGAGAGAGCGGTTGACGGGTCTAGGGGTAAAGAGAGCTGGTCGATCATCAACGAGATCACAGGGAAGAAAAGAGGGAGTTCAAGTCATGTCCAGGGAACAGGGCCAGAGGATAGAAAGAGTAAATGGCTGGACCATTTTAAGACCCTACTGGGAGAGCCGCCTTCCACAAACCAGAACACTGGGGAGATCAGGCAGCTGTTTGAGGAACTGAATATTGAGACAGGACCCTTCGTCAAAGAGGAGCTTCAGAGAGCCAAGAAGAAGATCAAGGAGGACAAGGCCTATGGAGACGATGGAGTAGCACCAGAGGTGATGAAGAGGAGTGATTTTGATGATATCGTCCTGGAGTTCTGTAATCAGGTACTGGAAAAAGGAGTTGCCCCAAATCAGTGGAGGATCAGTAACAGCGTCCCAGTGCCAAAGAAGGCAAGGTCCCTAGGAATGATAGGGGCGACATATCCATCTCTGAACTGTGCAACACCGTGGACAACCCTTCCAATCTTTTGGAAACAGTGTTTCCCAATCTGAAAAGTAACAATGCAGACATCAATTGGCTCAGTGAAAGAACCATTCTGGCCCCCAAAAACGTAGCTGTCAGTGCTATCAACGACCAGCTCATAAGCCGAATTCCGGGTGAGGAGGTCATCTACAAATCGATTGACCGGACCTCTGATCCCCAAGACATTGTCAATTACCCTATCGAGGTTCTCAACTCATTGGAGCCAGCAGGGCTTCCACCGCACATTCATAGGCTAAGGATTGGATGCCCAATTATGCTAATCAGAATCTTGCTTCCTCCTAAACAATGCAACGGGACCCGCTTAGTAATCAAGTCCCTGACGCCCCACTTGATTAAGGCCACCATTGTTACAGGGTGCGGGAAGGGTGAAAATGTTTTCATTTCAAGGATGCAGCTTTATCCCTCGGGGTCAGATATGCCGTTTAACTTCCGCAGATCGCAGTTCCCGGTGAGACCATGCTTCGCCATGTCCATCAACAAATCCCAAGGCCAAACACTATCGGTGGCAGGCATCCATTTGGGGTTTTCCATTCAATCAGGATAAAAAAATTGATAAACCGATTCCTTATAGGATTTCCCACAAAAGTTGGTTACACCCCGTTTTCAACCATAACTTTTACCAATTTTGACATATTTTGCTCAAACTTGATGCCAGCATTACTTAGGACTCATGGGATCTTTGAATGCTTTAAGTTCTCAAAAAAAAAAACACAGTCGATGAGTGGAAATAATCGATAAACCGATTCCTTGTGGGATTTCCCAATCAAATTGCCTGCAACCTATTTTCAGCCAAACGTTTACCAATTTCAACAGATTTCGCTCAAATTTGATGTCGGTGTCACTTATTTTGGTTTGAAATAAAGCGCTTGATCACTTAATAAACCTAACTTAATCCCGGGCAACGCCGGGCTATGCTGCTAATATTCTATAAATTCTGGATCATGTTGAACATGTACCATTGATGAATTCTTCATCTTGGTAGCTCCTGGCAATCTGTTGAATTCTAGGAATGCGATAGTCTCAAAATGTCGTCATCAATATGTTTACACGAAGAAGCCTTAGCCTACTTACAAGCTGAATATTTTGCATCAATGGGTAGAATAGCTTCAATCTTTTTGTCATTTCTTCGAAATTCTTCGTTGCTGTTTTTGAAAACCCCATGGAGTGATGTACTTTACGTTACTCGCATTTGGTGTTCAATAGCTCTCTTGTAGCTAAATGTTATTCTAAGGCATTTCATATACGATTGCAAAATTTTAGTAAACTGTCATGTCTCTCTCTTTGTGAGTATTTTTCTCAATATCGTCAAAAGGACTTGCTTTTTGTCTACTAAATATTTTGAACTTTTCTACTTTACTGGATTCTATTTTATTTATTTTATTACAAATGGCTTCATTTGCTGTATTTATTTTTTTTAATTTTATATTTTTGCGACCTTTTCACTTTGCCTTATTTTATTTTATTGTAAATATTTTTCATCTTTTTTAAACTTATGACTACGACTGTTTTGACTGGAAATTTTTTTTACTATTTCTACTCTCCCAAAGCAAGCATTTATTCTTCCATCACTTCACTTCTATCCTTGTTTGCATTTTCATTCCCCCTCTCGGTCCATAACCATAACTTTTTTTAAACATTTTAACTTCTACTCTATCTCTCTCTTCCAATTAATCTTTATAAATTTTCATGCCACTCTCAGAATAAACTATTTCTTATACCACTCATTTATAAGTACACACACGCATAAACACACATATGTAGTGTTTTGCACTCTTCCATAACAAACACTCTTTATGTTTCCTGTTCTTTGTACCTCTTCTCTCTCTCTCTCTTCTGTCTATTTCAAGTATGTTTTATGGCCGCAGTCTCTTTACTTTCTATTGCTTATTCCTGTTTACTTTTCCCGTCTGTCTCTTATAAATATAATCCCTCTATACATAAAACTATTGTATCGTTTGCGATACACGAAGATAAATACCATCTCTTATTTCTCTTTCATTATTTTCCCTCGTCCTTTTACACATTTATTTTTGTTTTCCTTTTACATTTTCTACGCTTCCGGTTTTTCTTTCTGTTGCTCTCTTTCTCTCTATTTCCTCCATCCACGCATACACAACACTGGTGCGGGTCTTGAACCTTGAAACAATGGTTTTCAAACTGACGAATAATAATAATAATAATGATGATGATGATGATGATGATGATAATAATAATAATGATCCTTTCTACTATAAGCACAAAGCCTCAAATTTTGGGGGAGGGAGTAAGTTGATTACATCGACCCCAGTGCTCAATTGGTACTTATTTTAGCGACCCCGAAAGGATGAAAGGCAAAGTCTACCCCGACGGCATTTGAACTCAGGACATGAAGACGACGAC
>NC_068990.1:46045166-46049528 GCF_001194135.2 Octopus bimaculoides
TATATATATATATATATATATATGTATGCGTGCGCGCGTGTTTAAGTCGTCTAAGAGTCCATAAGCCAGGATGCACTCATATATCTGTCAATAGAGTGGGTATATTATCCGCAGTGTACAGTGTTAGATATCCATTACGGCCGATCTTACCAATCGGTTTCGCGCTAGGGATTCACTCATCAGTGGTAACCGATATGGAATGAAATATAGCGACTGCTCTATTGTTGGAGGTGAATAGACACAACCGGTTGGCGGTTGTGAAACGAATAGGGGATTAAGTTAGGAGTTATATACCTTAGTATCAAAATATCGCTGCTGGGGTGCTTATGTTGCAAGTCGGTAAGAGTTATCTTGAAGTGTTTGTGGGAAATGTATGCATTTTTAAGGTTGGTATTCTTGTGAAAATAGAATATGTGTAGTGGCACTATGCGTATAACCTTTGCAGGGGATGTGGGCATACACATCTGTTCATTAGTGCGTTTTCTTTCTTTTATGTATTGGTTAAGTTCGTGGGGCCTTTATGTGTGCGTGCGTTAAGTGTAGGGATACAAATTTGTGTGTAGAGTTTATATTGGGGGTAGTGGAAAACAGTGTATTTGGTAGATGTCTGCCGTATTGAGGCGTGCATGTTTGTATTTGGGTGCGTTAGTGTATGCTGTGGTCAAACTCTTTGCTGGACTCCAGGGTATTGGTGGGGAGTCAAAGCTGGGGACTGGTGATTGTATTCATGATGGAGTACGCAGGTATGACAGGATGTACTTCCTTTTATGTGGGTAAAGATTAAAAATTTCACTTTTGCTATTCAGGTAAATACCTGGGTGCTGGGTACTCTTTAAAATTGCTCTTTTCTCAGTCATGCATAACCTGCACTTCCTGCTGCTATTGAAGCACAGTTTACATTTCTCTAGGATCTTCCACTTTATGCTGTAATCGGTGGCGCTTTCTTTCAAAGACCAAACATGATTGGCCAGGGTTGTGGCGTTACATCTCTCCGGGATATTGAAAGAGGACTTGTGGTTGTTATGGCGAATTCTGAAGTGACCTTCACTTGCTCCCACGTACTTTCGCACGTTTGGTTGCCCATTTGACCCAATGGCTGTTACCTCTGCCTCGTATACGACGGTCTCTGTGTTACAGTGGTCATTCAGTGCACATGTTGTTTTACCCGTACATGAGTATCCTGCTTCTGTTTCAGGTGTGGGCAAACCTACTAAAACCATTTTTTTTTACACTAAGTGCACAACTAAAAGGTATGCCTATTGAATATTTTGTTGAACTATTTGTACGGGGGAAGGGCTTATCTACTAAGCGAAGAAAAATCTTACCTACTCGGGTTTTAACACTTAAAGAGAAGGGTAGTGTGAACCACAACACTTTCCGGTAGCGCTTTCTCTTGGAGGGGTTAGAGTTTGGCGTGTAACTAATTCTATCCTTGAAACCGCTCGTAGCCAGGGCGGGGCGGCAGCATAAAAAATTTCTTTGCTTGAAGATAAGCTGGAAATTTTATTCTGACGCCATTTTCCAGGTTCATGAAAACTATTGCTGGATGACAGGAACCTGTGTTAATGTATGATAGCTTCTCGTTTGGCTTCCTAAAGGGTCTATAGGCACTGGACTCCAAGTCCAGCGTCACACCAAGGAAATCCCTTACTTTCAGGTTGGTTTCTATCATGACCTTCAGTCCAAGAGTGTTTATAGTGTTGGTGAGGTCTTTTCTAAGCTTATCTAGCGTGTGGCCGTTTGCCACTCTGGATATTGCCAGCGCGTAGAGGCCAACGCTAGTTGAAGGGAATTTCCTTTAAGTACATCGAGGATGAAGAAAACAACATGGTCACACACGTCAGCACTGTCGAAGGTACCCATTGCCATGTCGAAGGAACCTGCTGGATCAGTTCGTTTGGCCCAGGACGACCCCTTACTGAAGAGTAGGGTTCTTCTGGCGTCACTGACTTCAGTGCAGGCCCTAGTGAAGTCCAGTGTCTTAAAAAGGAGCTCCCTCAATATAGATGAGTAAAAATCCACTGTATCAAATTGGATAAACCTAGCTCTACTCCTTCCGCTATTGGTTTTAAACCATGTAATGACCTTGTTGGTGTTACGCCAATACATAAAAGAAAGAAAACACACTAACGAACACAAATGTGTATGCCCACATCTCCTGCAAAGGTTATACACATAATACCACTAAGCATATTCTATTTCCACAAGAACACCAACCTTAAGGATGCACACATTTCCCACAAACACTTTAAAATAACTCTTACCTACTTGCAGCATAACCACCCCAGTGGCAATGTTTAAGAACCAAGGGATATAACTCCTAACTTAATCCCCTACTCGTTTCATTTCACCATCTTTTCACAGCAACCGCAAACCGGATGTGTCTATTCACCTCTAAGTATAGAGAGCAGTCGCCATATTTCATTCCATATCGGCTACCTCTGATGAGCGTTGAATCCCTAGCGCGAAAGTGGCTGGTAAGATCGGCCGTAATGGATATATAATACAGTACACTTCGGATAATATGTGTGTGCGCGTGTGTGTGTATGTGTGTGTGTGTGTGTGTGTGTGTGTGTGTGTGAATGAGTGTGTGTGTGTGTGTGTATATATAAATATGTTGTTGACGTCATAAGAATTTAGAAACTTAGAGAACATGAAATAATTCTTTTTCGAAAGATGTGGGTTCGGGTCGCACGGCCAGCCTACCACTTTTTTTTATCCAAAGGATTTTAAATCCGATATTTACTCGCTGTTATTTATAGCTCTATTTCCTTCGAGAATCACGTTCCTAAAATCCTAAAAAGAAAACACACACACACATCGTCTGCATATCAGTGATGGCCTTTAGTCAGTGATATCCGTATGCATCTGTGTTATCTATCTGCCAGTGTTATCTTAATATCTGACAGATGTGCATCCCCTCGTTACTGTAACACTGATGAGCTACAGTCAGAAGAATGTTGCAGCTGCTTCTATTTTTATTATTGTTATTTTTAATCGATATCGTTGTTGTTTTAACTTTTGTTGTTATTGTTCTTATTTTTGTGGTTTGCATGCCTTTTCGAAGCATACTATTAACACTAATGGGCTTAATTTGATTCTCTTGAAGTTACCTTCATTGATTCTGTTGTTACTGTTGCTGTTGTTGTTATTGTTATTACTATTTGTGTCGTTATCATCGTTACTGGCAGACCCGTCATCAAACTTTGGTGTCGGGGTGAGGGTGGAATGTTGCTTCAGAATATTCTGCGTGGACACAAGTTTGTATCTCGGGAAGATTTTTGTAAACTGTATTTTTTTAAATCTGGGGGCGCATCATTGAATAGGGAAGAGCCAGTGCCGTCCAGTCTATGTCGTCAGTGACGGGCATAGTTATTGGTGAACCATATTTGATCAGAGTCGTGATCAAAATTACTCCAGTCATGACTGCTTCATCTTATTAATTCTATGTTCCGGAGCCTCGGGTTCATGGTAAGGGCGTGATTTGAGAGAGATTCTACTGTTATTTCTAGAATGTTAATTGACCACACAATGAATTACTCATTGCCTCGTATTGGTCTGGATTTACCTCATGTCAGTTCTGATTAGACAATCTTATAATCAAAAGTATTCCGGCTACGACTATCTTTCTTTTTAAGTTTTTCTAAAACAACATTATATAAACACTTCATTATGTTTTTAAAAAGAACCTAAATATGATGTGATTTGAGTGAAAACTAGGTTCTGTCTATACCAGGTTAAACGATAACGTTAAGCAGAGGTTCTCAATCGGGGTCCATATAAGAGTTTTAAGGGTCCGCGCAACAAAATAATAAATTAGAGATCCACAATAGTATTTTTTTTACTTTGGGTGTATGTATTTGTGTGTATAGGTATGTATTGCAAGAAACAGCTAGGTTTCTTTCTCTAACATTTTACATAGTTCAACATACACATGTCAATGCGTGAAAAACAAAATAGAAATTTGGAAGAAGTTTCTATAAAACTAGTTTTTTACGGGTTTCCATAGGATAAAATACTAATCAAAGGAGTTCATAGATAAAAAATGGTCGAGAACCCCTGATGTAGAGGTGTCCTCTTTTGCTATTGTAACTATAGTTATTATCATCGTTGTGGCCATCATTGTTGCTGTTGCTATTGAATAATGATATCATCATTGGTCTATTTATTTATTTATTTATTTGCAGTTGTTTGTTTAGAAAAGAAGTGATTTCGTCAGATTTTTTGCTCGCCATATTTGATTGTGATGTTCAAGTATTTTGAGAACACCTCCGATCAAACCATTGATTCAGAAGTAAATATTTGAGATATTTCTTTCTTTCTTTCTTTCTTTCTTTCTTTCTCCTTCTCTTCTGCCCATTC
>NC_068990.1:46049956-46050560 GCF_001194135.2 Octopus bimaculoides
GGGGGGGGGGAGAGAGAGAGTGACAGACAGACAGGGAAAGAATGGAAGAAAGAAAGAGAAATAGACAACAAATAAATAAAAGAAGGAATTGAAGAAATCAAAGCGTTCACGTTGAATCCTTTATTACGAACGGCAGCCAGTAATGTTTTCTTAAGACCTTATGAAATTGCCATTATACTTACATTCTCTCTGCATTTAATGAGTGGTTAAACAATCTAGTTTTATTTCTTCCGTCTGTTCTTTTTTGGATGTTTACTTTGACTTTGACTCAAGTCTGCTGTAACCTTTTGACTCCACTCAGATGAAAAGAAAATGCATTTTTCTTTTCACCTTCAAATCAGAAAGTATATATATATATATATATATATATAATAATAATAATAATATTAGGGACAAAATCCAAAATTACAGGTAACACACATATATATATATATATTACACTCTCCATAACTTAGCAGTTTTGGAAAAGAAAACGCGACAGAGTAAGTACCTGCTTGAGAGAACAAAAAGAAACATAGGTACTCGGGTCGATTTGTTCGACTAAACCCTTCAAGGCAGTGCCCCTGCATGACCGCAGTTTAATGATTGAGACGAGTAAAAGATA
>NC_068990.1:46051364-46053019 GCF_001194135.2 Octopus bimaculoides
GATGCTGATTAAAAATCGTTTTTTTTAAAATTTCAAGTGCGTAAGTGACCGCATGGGCATAAAACCCCAACACGTGTCAAGTTTCATCAAGGTCTCGGAGGAGTTAAAGTAACAATTTCACAAACACCCAAACTTGCCATTTATTATTATTATTATTATTATTATTATTATTATTATTATTATTATTATATATTCCGTATATTTCCGCGTATAAGACGACCTTTAAATCCTAAAATTTACCCTAGTAATTTGGGGTCGTCTTATACCACCATTCTAAAAATCAAACTTTGAATTTTAAGTGATTTTACTTTAAATAAGCTAACCTCGACCTCGGTACGATAACCACAGACATACGTGAACAGATCAACAAAATAAGAAACAATCATAATTGGCATACCTTTATTATAAAGGTATGCCAATAATATATACTTTATATATTATTGGCATACCTTTATAATAAATAGCCTATTCGAGAGATAATTCTGTATCATTGAAATCAACTTTTATCTATGCGAGTTCGGCAGAGAAAATGTAAATAATCTTTATCTTTCGCTAACCTTTCAAAAGTTTTAATAGTGTCGTATAACTGTAATAATAACATTTAGAATAACATATTTACTTTTTTCATAAAATATCTATTATCATTTGGTGGTAAATAACACAATTTGGATTACACGCAACCTTTAATTTTCAATAAAATTATTTTACAGTAGTTGCAATTACAATATAAGACATTATAAATTGTTTTTAATTCCTATCAAGATAAATAATATTAATAAAACATCAAACCTGCCACACGTATTTATCTAAAACCCATCAAATTCCTCACAATCATCACTATCTGTTTCTAAAAGTTTCTCATACATATCACAAAATTCATCACATATGCCGTCATCGTAAGGATTCCCGTCTGGTTCTGGTGAATCGATTTCGACTTCGTTGTCACTATTGTACAGAATATCATCTTCGGTACCATCCATGGCATTAGAGATACCGCATTTTAAAAATGATTTTACCACATTTTCTACTTTAACTTTGTCCCATACCTTTATAACAAATTCACAGAAGACATCAACTGAGGCAGCACGCATAGCTCCACCATTTGTAAAAAAGTTTTCTCCATTCATCACCCAGTCATTCCATTGCGCTCCCACATTATCGTTAAATGGTTTGTTTACACTGACATCAAGTGGCTGCAGTATAGAAGTCAAGCCACCAGGAATAACAGTAATATCAGTATTGGTTTTGGATAACCGGGTTTTAGTATTTGCCGTTACGTGGCTACGAAACATATCTCAAACCAATAAACTGCGTTCATTTCGTATGCCACCTGGCCGCCTGTTGCAAATATTCTCAATCCATAATTTCACACCACTCTCGTTCATCTAACCTTTCTCGTGAAAATGAGCAAAAATGCCAGGAAGAAAATCTATTTTGGGATCTTTTTCCTCTTGTTCATTTTACCCTGAAGAACGACTTTGTCCGAAACGTCAAATATCCACTCTTCACAGCAATTTCACTCTAGTCTTTGTAACTTTTTCCAAATTATTTTATTTTCACTAATATAGAAAAACAGATGCATACCGTCCATTGCAAATTTGTTCGGACACATCAGATAATGCAATCCTAGATGTACTCCTGCTTTAACAAATTTT
>NC_068990.1:46053039-46057366 GCF_001194135.2 Octopus bimaculoides
CATAAGTCTGCTTGATCTGTGCTGTCCTGTGGGTTAACAACAATAAAAACAACAGTTGTTGACTTGACGTCAACAGCATAAATTCTCGCTGGCTTGCCAGAAAACAGTTCCTAAAATGGATAGAGAAACTCGAACGATTGTTTTAGTCCAATAGTAAAACGTCCGTCATGTCTACAGGAGATGTAAGTTCGAGTCCCACAAGCAGCTATTGATTTTTCTATTCAGAAAGGTTTTCAACCTAATATTTACACTCTATTACGTATAGCCTTATGTACTGTGAGATTCACTCCCCCCACCCCGCCAAAAAAACTGTTTCGATGTCGGTGCTTTTAGATATTGGTGTATTTTGCAAAACAGAGAAACAATAAAACAGAAAAAAAAAACAAGCTAAAAACATTTTTAGTTACCCGTTTCAAGACAAGAATGGTACACTTGTTTGTTAATTGCTCATAATGGGAAAAAAATATTGTCTGAAATTGATGATGTAAACAATGATAATGATGTATAAGAGGATTCCTTTATTTGCTTCAATCGTATTATCAATAAAAGAGTTTTACCAATGTAAGACAAAACTAGAAGTGGATAGAGCCATGCAAGCCAGTTTCTATATATATATACGTATACGCATGCGTACATATGTACGTGTATATATATACATATGAGTCAGTGTATATGAATGCATACATATATATAAATACACAAAACATACTTATATGCATATATTTACGCGTGTACATATACATAGGTATATGTATGTACACATACGTAAATACATTCATACGTATATGTATGTATATATATATATATATGAGGGGTTGATCAAAATATTGGAAATACCACCTTTATTCAACTACTTTTTCTTTTGGCAATACGACAAATCCAAAACTGCTCTATTTTGTATGTATGTGTCTGTATGCATTATTTATGTCTCGTACTTCATGACATAGCCCTGCGGCTTTCTCATTTTTTTTTCGCAGATATTTATATTTAAATAAGTTAGAATGTGTGTGTGTGTGTGTGTGTGTATTCTTGTGCATGTGCGCGTGTTTCTCTATACTTTCAGATATTGGTTTCAAATTTTGGCACAAAACCACCAATATCGGGGTGGGGTAAGTCGATTACATCGATCTCAGTGTTGAACTGATACTTATTTTATCGATTTCGAAAGGATGAACGGTAAAGTTGACCTCTGGGGAATTTGAACTAAGGTAAAGAAAGATGAAATGCCATTAAGCATTTTGCCCGGCGTGCTAACGAGTCTGCCAGCTCGCCGCTCTTTATAGCTGAAATATTAAAATCAAATTAAATAATGGTTTTGTAAAAAAAACAAAGCAAAAACAATATTTAAATGTTTATAAGGCAGCGAGCTGGCAGAAACGTTAGCACGCCGAGCGAAATGCTTAGCGATATTTCGTCTGTCTTTATGTTCTGAGTTCAAATTCCGCCGTGCAACTTTGCTTTCATCCTTTGCAGAGAGGGGCCAGTAGATTAGATCGACCCCAGTACACAACTTAATTTATAAGTTGTGTACTGGGGTCGATCTAAGCGACTGCCCCACCCCAATTTCTAGACCTTGTGTCTAGAGTAGAAAAGAATATTTAAATGTTTATATATTCATATATTCTTTTGTACGGTGACGAGATGGTAAAATCGTTGCAGCATCCGAAGAATGCCATGCAGTATTCGTTCCAGCACTTTCTTTAAAATCTTACCAACGTCAAATTTACCTTCCACATTCAGGGAAAAATAAATGGGTGAAAACACGTAGCCTAGTAGTTCAATTTTCGGACCGGGTGATGTGTCCTGTTCCTGAGCAAAATACTTCATTTTACGTTGCTGCAGTGTACTCAATTGTAAATGGGTAAACCTGCGATGGACTGGCGCCTTGTTCAGGGATAACCTAGATAGTAATGTTCAGAGCATCGAAGATATTAACTATGATTTGCATCGGAGAAGGAGGAGCTCTTCCAGAATTAAAAGTATCCAAGGTACGCTGTATGTCATGACGGTGTCCCTACGAGTCTGTTGAGAGTTGAGGATCCGAGGCAAAGCATATTCTCCTGCGTGGTTGTATGATTAAAAAGTTCGTTTCGCAACCACACGGTTTCGAGTTCGGTTCCACTGTGTGGCATTTTGGTCAAGCGTGTTCTGCTTTCGAGTTGACTAGATGCCCTGTGAGTAAAATTTGGTATTGGGAGACTGTGCAAGAACTCATAGTACACACACACACACACACACACACACATGTATGTATAATAGAACAAAGTATAAACATGCAGTCTCAGGGTATCAAATCAATTAAAAAACATATTGAAGATAAATATATAAACATACATAAGAATATAGTAGGAAACATGGAAGGATCCAGGAGAGGAAAGTTCATAATCGTTCAGGTGTATAGAGATTCAGATCAGGATGATGTAGGAAAGAACTGTGTAGTGTTGATTTATACATAACCGATGTTGCTGCTTATGTCCCTGTAACTTAGCAGTTTGACAAGTAGTATTTGATAAGATAAGTACCAGACTTTAAAATGAGTAAAAAAAAAAAGGTCAATATGGTCGACTAAAACTGCGAAAGTGGTGCCCCAGCATGGCCGCAGTCGTATGACTAAAATCAGAAAGATAATACAATATAGATAAAAACAAGGCCTTCCACTCTGGGGAGGGTCAATAAAACCGACCCGAGTTGACTGATACTTTATTAATGAATGAATGTTTGAAACTGGAACTGTAGACACGAAATGCCAGATTCGCTAGAAGGTTAGATGGAAGTTCAAATCACACCGAAGTCCACTTTGCTTTTTAACCCTAGGGATCGGTAAGTAAATTATCAGTGAAATTCTTTGAAAGATTGACTTTTTCCCCCACCTCTCTCTCTCCGGATTGGCTGCCAGCTTGTAGAGGAGTGGAGTCACTCTAGCAGATTTAGATTCCCAAAACATACTCCTATCGGACTACATTTGTATTAGCAAATCTATGACATATGTATCAGTAGTAACACGCTGCGAGATCTGTAGGTGACTTACAAAGCTCGCCGCCTTCGAAACCGTCCTGTAATATCATGTTATAAAAATCATATCTATAAGCATTTAGCTAAATCTAGAATACATATATACTTATAAGTGACCCTGTATGAACATGTTTATTAAAACTGGCACTCCGTCGGTTACGATGACTAGTGTTTCAGTTGATCGGATCAATAAAACAGCCTACTTGTGAAAGTAACGTACAGGTGGCTGAGCACTCTACAGATACGCGTACCCTTAACGTAGTTCTCATGAAGATTTAGCGTGACACAGAATGTGACAAGGCCGGGCTTTTGATATATAGGCACAACTCATTTTTGCTAGCTGAATGGACTGGAGTAATGTGAAATAAAATCTGAAGTGGTACTCACGATCGTGTGCCGAATAACCAACTACCAAGTCACGCATGATAACGCGTGATTATTTGCTATAGAGATTTGCTATAAGCATAACTGTGTTGTTAAGACGCCCGATTTGCAACCTCCTGGTTTTGGGTTCAGTTCCACTGCCTGACACATTGAGCGAGTGTCTTCAACTATAACCCCCAAGCTGACCAATGTCTTGCAAGTGAATATGGTAGACGGAAACTGCGTGGTAGCCCAACATACATACATACATACATACATACATACATACGTGTTTGCTCCCCCTCCACGGCTTCTCAGCCGGTTTTTTGTTTACGTCCCCGTAGCTCAGTGTTTCGGCAAAGCGACCGATAGAATAAGAACCAACCTCTAATAAAAAGAAAAAAGAACTGGGGTCGATTTGTTCGACTAAACCCTTGAAGACTGTGCTCCAGTATGGCCGCACTCCAGTGAGTGAAACGGGTAAAATACGAAAGATGAAAAGATAAGGGTTATAGCTGGCCTAGACAATAAACACGATCCGTAAGAGTCGGCTGCTAACGTGGTAAGCAACTATATATTATCTTCCGTTTCAGTCATATCTATCTATCTAACTATCTATCTATCTATCTATCTATCTATCTATCTATCTATCTATCTACCTACGACTGGCTTCCACACAGTTTCTCCTCCAACAAATTCACAAACAAGGTATTGGTTGACCCGAGGTTAGAGTAGAAGACACTTGCCCAACGTATCGTAACAGTGGGACTGACCAAGAACCTATTTGGCTGGAAAGCGAGCTTCTTAACTACACAGCCTTGCCTGTAAAATATGTGAAATATTATTGGCAGAAAGTATTTGAACGCTTAGATTAGCATTACTAAATAAATTGCTAAATAGATAATGCGATATATGTATATATATATATATATATATATATATATATATATAT
>NC_068990.1:46057764-46058189 GCF_001194135.2 Octopus bimaculoides
ATATATATTGTTTATTAAACATAAAACATCAACATATAGGGAATAAATAGAAGACAGGATTTCAATATTTGCCAATATACTGTTTACTTCTTGTTTCTTTGTTGAACAAATTGTTAATGGAATAGGAGAAAGATGTGTTTTGAAAACATTTCCACGGTTCTAAGATTGCTTAATGGTAGGGTCTGTTTTGAGTATCAGTTACAGTGGTTGGCTCTTGCAATTCATTAAGGATGAGGAATGGGGAGGGGTAGAGTGTGGGAGAAAGTTAAGAGGAGAGACGGAAGCAACGAAATAGAAATGGAAGATGTTGAGAGGATGGCAGGGAAAGAACGATATGAGGGGGAGAAAAGAGGACAAAATGAGAAACAGAGAGAGGGAGAGAGAGAGAGAGAGAGAGAGAGAGAGAGAGAGAGAGAGAGAGAGAG
>NC_068990.1:46058346-46061287 GCF_001194135.2 Octopus bimaculoides
ATATATATATATATATATATATATATATATAGATATATATATATATATATCATTCCTCACTCTCTCTCTCCTATACACACACAAATCTACATACTTGCATGCATATATACATGTATTCTCGCGCGCGCACACACATCCGTTGCTTTTAACGAACAGCAGAAAGAAAAAAAATACTCATTACCTACACCGTATTAATGTATGCATAAATGTATATATGTGTCTATGTATAAATGTATATATGTGTATGTATAAATGTATATATGTGTCTATGTATAAATGTATAGATGTGTATGTATAAATGTATATATGTATCTATGTATAAATGTATATATGTGTATGTATAAATGTATATATGTGTATGTATAAATGTATATATGTGTCTATCTATATGCATATATTCATAAATATATAAATACACGCACGCGCGCACACATACACACATACACACACACACACACAAACACAAACTCACGCACGCACGCGCGCGCGCATACTTACACACTTGAAAAAGAAAGACTAAGAAGAAAAAAAAAAAGGAAGCGAAATGGAAGAGAGAGAGAGAGAGAGAGAGAGAGAGAGAGAGAGAGAGAGAGAGAGAGAGAGAGAGAGAGAGAGAGACAGGGAGCTGGGAAAACGGAGACATAAAAGCAAGCAAGGATTGTAAGATATTTCGAAAGATGATACTTTGAATTTTCAAATAACTCATCTGAACTATTTGAAACTCTGATAAAGTAAGAACTGCCAAAAGAATGTTTTCATACAGCTTGTTTTTATGTATGACAAGTAAATTAGCTCAGATCCGCTGGGTGAGCCATCGAGTGTATCTCCATTTATTTATTTTTTTACACTACAGACTGGTTTCATGCAAGACACATTTTCCACTGTCCGGGAGATAACGCGCGTAACAAAGCACAATAAAGTGCATAATACATAATTTAATTATTACATATATTATTCGTATATATTGCGTATATAATCCTTTCTACAATAGCTACAAGATCTGAGTGGAGGCGCAATGGCCCAGTGGTTAGGGTAGCGGACTCGTGGTCATAGGATCGCGGTTTCGCTTCCCAGAGTGTTTATTGAGCGAAAACACCTAAAGTTCCACGAGGCTCCGGCAGGGGATGGTGGCGAACCCTGCTGTACTCTTTCACCACAACTTTCTCTCATTCTTACTTCCTGTTTCTGTTGTACCTGTAATTCAAAGGGCCAGCCTTGTCACACTGTGTCACGCTGAATATCCCCGAGAACTACGTTAAGGGTACACGTGTCTGTGGAGTGCTCAGCCACTTGCACGTTAATTTCACGAGCAGGCTGTTCCGTTGATCGGATCAACTGGAACCCTCGACGTCGTAAGCGACGGAGTACCAACAATAACAAGATCTGAAATTTTCGAGGAAAGGGCAAGTCGATTACATCGACCCCAATGTTTCACTGTACTTATTTCATCAATCCCGAATGGATGAGGGACAAAGTCGATCTCAGCGGAATTTGAACTCAGAATTTGAAGTGAACGAAAGGCCAATAAGCAAATTGTCCAGCATGCTAAAAGTTCTGAAAGCTCGCCTCCTTACATATATAATATTGGTTTCAAATCTTGGCACACGATCAGTGATTTCAGGGAAGAGGTTAAGTCGATTACATCAACCTCAGTGCTCAACTAGTACTTATTTTATCGACCTCAAAAGGACAAAAGGCAAGACGACCTCGGCAGAATTTGAACTCAGAACGGTAAGACGGACGAAATGCCACTAAGCGTTTTGTCCGGCGTGCTAAAAGCTCTACTAGCTCGCCTCTTTACGTATATAATAATACTTATATATTTGGAAAAAGAAAAACAAAACAAAGCAAAAAACACCGCAGACTGTAATAGTGAATAAAATAGATATAAAAATTCGAATAGAATTAAATAATATCAAAATATTTTTTTCTTCCTGTTCGGCCCTGTGTCAAAGGATCTACAACCCAGTAAATGTCTGCCACTCTGTGGTTGGAAAGCCCTGCTCTACATAGTCAAATTACAACCAACTCTCCTTCAGATTCTGTTGCATAGCTAGGGTTGCGTGAGGTTGGAGGTCCGCCCTGGACGACGCTTTTATGGGGGGAAACACTTTTAGGTCTGCCGTATTTGCTTCTATAGAATTGCAGGGGTCCAAGAAGAGGTGGAAAATTCAAGGTCTGCCTCGGTCGATACACATTCTAACTACGACAGCGCTCAAATGTATGTCCAAATATAAGGGAAACAAATGGTCATTAAAGAAATCCTTTCAGTCATTTAACCAGGGCAAACTTAGGTTTCACGATGGCGACGACAACAATGACAATAACAACAACTTAAACCATTAAATGTACTCCTTCGTGGTTGCTCAAACTGCTATAAATAGTAGCCTGTCTTCTATTAAACAATACTCTACAATTACATTAGGGACGAGGAAATATTTGCATTTGCAGGTAACACACATATTTCTCAACAAATTTCCTACATACATACATACATACATACATACATATATATATATATTTGTATATTTGTATGTAAACACACACACACACACACACACACAAACACATACCCTCCACATACACGCCCACATATCGTTTTGTATTTGGTTTACAAGATTCTAGATGCAAATACATTACATACATATGTATGTGTGTGTGTGTGTGTGTGTGTGTGTGTGTGTGTGTGTGCGCGCGTGCGTGCGTGTGTGTGTCTGTATATAACATTCATGTACGGATTTTATAAATGCATTGAATCTATAAACGTATAATTGAATTTTTGTGGTTTTAAAAAAGCCTGCCGGTTTGGGAATTGAATTTCACCAGATTATAGAACAATTCTTTTATATAATTAGTTGATTGCTTGGCATTGGGAAGGAATATGAAGCTGATTTTCTCATTAAGGTTTATAAATTATATTAGCCGTGGCTCCTGTGTTATT
>NC_068990.1:46061407-46061977 GCF_001194135.2 Octopus bimaculoides
TATATATATATACATCCTTTCATACATACATCCTTTCATAAATATACAAGTAAACGGATAAATACATACATGTATGCAAGTATAAATACACTTATGCATATATATAGTACATGCATTCTTGATGCATACATACAATCATGCATGCATATATACATAGATGAATAAAGACACATGTACATCAAGCATGGGATGTGCGTAGATACATAGAACAGGCAACAGGCATATATAAAATACATTGTCGACAAAAGGCTTTTTTGTTGGAGACAATGCGTAAAATTTCTTAGACAAAAAAACTGTTTGCTTTTATATTCTTTTACGTTTGTCAGTCATTAGACTGCAGCCATGCTGGGGCACCGCCTTGAGGTATTTTAATGGAACTAATCGATCCCAGTACTTATTTTAAAGCTTGATACTTATTCCATCGTTCTCTTATGCTGGACATCTAAGTTATGGGAACACAAACATACCATCACCAGTTGTCAGTCGGTAGTAGGGGCAAACACAGACACAAAGATACACACACACACACACACACACACACACACACACACACACACACACACACACACA
>NC_068990.1:46062611-46064856 GCF_001194135.2 Octopus bimaculoides
ATATATATATATATACAAACTTGTTTCTGGTAGTCAAGGTTTTATAAAAGTATATGAACATGCGATGTTTTCATCATCGGACCCTAAATACCCTGAAATATAGCAATGTCTGCAAGTGATATAGATATTTGAAAAAAACATTAGAGCAACGCAGATGAGAAGTTAGGCAAAATATATAAGGTAATGTCAATAAATGAAAACAAAGAGTAAAGATATTGTGTTAATTTACATAGGTTGTTCGTTGTTCAATGATCCTATAACATTTCGGGAAAGAGTCCTCTTTTTAAATACGAAGAAAAGAAAATAATGGGAGACCTCGGGGAAAATAATGAAAGAGCTCGTAGTTCCTACATACGCTCTACCATTATGGCTGCTTGGAACTCTTCACTGGCTGTTCCAAGACCGGATCATCAGGCAAGCAGACTGGACTATAATAATCTACGTGGAGCTCTAAACTTAACAGTATCAGTTGCACATTTATTTGTACACATAACATATACGATGTGTGTGCGTGTGCGTGTGTGTGCGTGCGAGTGTGTGTGTGTATGTGTTTGCATGTGTGTCAGAGAGTAGTTACTAGTAAGCCATTCTAGTGTGCTGTAGTTTGGATGTATGTGTATGTACATGTTTGTTTGTATATGTCTGTATGTGAGTGTGTGCAGGTAAATAATGCGATATAGTGAAACAACTAATGCAATATATATCAAACTTAATATAGGAATCTGTGTAGCATATTTAAATCAATTACATCGCGGAAAGCCAAATCAACTGCGGTATTCGTCCTGGGATCATAACTGTTATAGACGTACCGCATAAAGTAATGCAAAAGTATGTCATTAAGAGACAAAAATAGTCATTCAGAGGTAGGAGGAGTATTAGACGCACATTTCTGTCTTTTTAACCTTCCTCAGCAGTATGTACCCGATATCAACTGCATGCCAAGACAAAATCAATCAACACTGTTATAGGAAAACATTGGTTAAAAAATCATAGATGTTGCACTTAGTCGTGCCAGATCTAAGTTTATGTTTCATGCCTTGAACAGTAATCATTTGTAGGATGTTATTTCATAATACGCAGCTGAGTCCATTATGGTCAACTCAGGAGCTGTTTGGGCCATCATACAAAACTTTCAACTCTGCAAGTCAAATTTACACACAGTGATCAACAGATAATATATTTACGACTTAATCTCATTTCAAATTCCTATAAAGGCTAATATAAATAAAAATCTAAAAGAAATGACAATACCAGATATAGCTTTTTTCCACTTATGATTGTTGTAAAATGCATGAAACTTAAGCCTAAGTCTGGGTAAGATATATTAATACTATTATGTATTTCTTAATTTAATTTTGTATGTCTCATTGTTTAAATTAATTACACCCAAATTTTTAGACACAGTCGTCAATCGCTCTTGTCAAATGCAATATAAAAATAGATCGTCACACACACACACATACATACGCATCTAAGCGTGTATATGTATAAAAATATTTGTATAAGTGTGTGTCTATATATGAATATAAGTACATATATATATATTAGATTGTCTCACATGAAATGTATTTGAAAGGTAACAATAAAATGTTTCAGAAATGTTAGAGAACTGATTTATTTAATCAAAGAATGATCCATGTTCATTTATGACGTTTACCCAACGTTTCTCTGTCATATATTCCATCTTTAACAAAATTTCATCTTTTGCTGTGATAAACTGTCCGAATGCTTCAATTACGTCTTCTCTATTTAAGAATGTTTTATTGCTTATGGAAAGCCCGAAATGCTTATATAAGTGACGATCAGTAGGAGAGATATCAGAGGAATAGGGAGGAGGTTGCAAAATCTCATAATTCAGGCTTTGCAACTTTTGGACCGTAGCTTGAGGAGTGTGAGGACGTGCATTGTCGTGAAGAAAAATTGGGTCATCTCTATTCACTAGTCTGGGTTGCTTCTTTTTCAAATTCTCATACATACAATCAATTTCCTGGCAGTACAATGTTGCTGTTACCGTTTTACCTTGTTGCAAAAATGAATAATGAATAAATCCCTTCGTAGACCACCGTAGAGTGACCACTAACTTTTTAGGGTGCAATGATAGGTTTGAATAGTGCTTAGGTGACTCTCCTAATCACTGTCCTGTTCTCCTGCTGTTGTCAAAGAGCATCCATTTTTCATCACAAGTAATGATTTGATGCAAAAATGGTCTTTTCCAGACGAGAAAGCAATATGGAGCACACTTCGA
>NC_068990.1:46064866-46065335 GCF_001194135.2 Octopus bimaculoides
TAATCTCGTTTAATCCGTTTTCTTCACTTTTCCAATTTTTTACAGTTGTCCAAAAACAGTTGTGTTCTGTTGAAAGTTTTTGAACTTTTGTTCCTGGATTTTGTTCAACCAAAGCATTTAATCCATCATGCTAGATAACTGATTTTGGCCTGCCCCTTGGTTTATTTTCAAGACTATCATCTCCTGAACGAGAGCTTTGGAACCATCTCTGAACAGTTCTGATGTCAACAAAACCATTACCAAAAGCCCGCTTGATATACCGTAGAGATTCTGCAGCAGAGTGACCCAGTTTGTACCCATTCGAGAAAATCACTCTACATAGTTTGGTTGTTACCATTTTCATAAGGTCTGTGGGTATGAATTGTGTATACCAATATCGTTGGGAAAGAAAAAGAGTCAAGATTAAATGCAAGGTATAAATAATTGAGTTTTTAAATGACTGAAATAACAAGTAATTAAAAATGCGACA
>NC_068990.1:46065345-46065550 GCF_001194135.2 Octopus bimaculoides
CACTGTCCTGTTCTCCTGCTGTTGTCAAAGAGCATCCATTTTTCATCACAAGTAATGATTTGATGCAAAAATGGTCTTTTCCAGACGAGAAAGCAATATGGAGCACACTTCGAGGCGTCTGTTTTTTTTTTTTTTAATCTCGTTTAATCCGTTTTCTTCACTTTTCCAATTTTTTACAGTTGTCCAAAAACAGTTGTGTTCTGTT
>NC_068990.1:46069065-46071462 GCF_001194135.2 Octopus bimaculoides
TGTATTATATTATACTTATTTATTGTGCTTTTACTTATTAATTTTCTCTATGTGACTATGGATTTTCATCGATGAGTTCATGAACCTTGGTTCTTTTCTCTAAAACTATATATATACAGGATGCGTAAGATATTTGAGGACAGATTTATGTTTATAAAAAAACAACAAATATATAATAACATAATAACTTTATTTATCAAAAAGTGCTATGAGGATAAAAATAAACCTTCTTTTCTATAATGTTATTCAATAAAGCTACCTTCAGCTTCAACAACTGCTTCTATATGAGATCTAAATTATCTACATGCTCGAATCAAGTGATCCTGGTTCATTTTGAAATATATGATGATAATAATAATAATAAGAACAACAACAATAATCCTATCTACTATATGCACAAACACCCGAAACATTTGGGGAGGGGATAGTCGATTATATCGACCCTAGTGTGTAACTGGTGCTTAATCTATCGACCCCAAAAGAATGAAAGGCAAAGTTGACCTCAGCAGAGTTTGAACTCAGAACGCAAAGATGGACAAAGTGCCTCTAAGCATTTTGTTTGGTCTGCTAACGATTCTGTCAGCTCGCCGCCTTAACAATAATAATAATAACAATAATACTATTGACAGTTACTTCGAAGTTCCGTTGTTCGTCAGCCTCGTGAGGCTGCCTTTAGTTAGTGTGCACTTTTTTTTATGCCTATAGAAACTCTCATGTTAACATTATATGCACGAGATGAGAAATTACGACAAGCACAAGTTTATATCATTTGTTTCTACGTATGTTTCACCATTATAGTTGCTTCGAACTTTGCACTGGATGTTTCAAGTGCTTTCGGATGTTTAACCAAACAAATTAAATCATAACTTATCTTTTCGAAGAATTGCAGTTTCAATTGCAATTCTTCGAAAAGATAAGTTATGATTTAATTTTAAGAAATATTGTTAAATGTTTTTCGATCATTTGTTTATTTATCGTTAAAACAAGTATTTTTCATATATTTATTTGATATTTATTGTAAGTTACAATACATAAATCGATTATTATTATTATTATTATTATTATTATTATTATTATTGTTGTTGTTGTTGTTGTTGTTGTTGTTGTTGTTGTTTTTGTTGTTGTTGTTGTTGTTGTTGTTATTATTATTATTATTATTATTATTATTATTACTATTATTATTATTATTGTTATTATTATTATTATTATTATTATTATTATTATTATTATTATTATTATTATTATTATTATTATTATTATAATATACGCATTATTATTATATATACGCATTGGCAAGGCAGCTGCTGTGATCGCCCAACTCTCCAAACGGGCATGGGACAACAATAAGCTGACCAAGACCACAAAAATGAAGATTTACGAGGCATTTACACTCTAGTGTATGGCAGTGAGACCTGGACACCATACACACGCCAAGAGCGTCGCCTAAATATCTTTCACCTGCGCTGCCTCCGGAAAATCCTTGGCATCAAATGGCAGAATCGTGTCCCAACAAAGATGTCCTCAAGCAAGCAGGAATACCAAACACGTTTGCACTCCTCACACAAAGACATATGAGATGGCTTGGACATGTTAGTCGTATGGAAGATGGCAGAATCCCCAAGGACATACTCTATGGAGAGCTTGCTAGGGGCACTAGGTCTGTGGGAAGACCGTTCTTACGATACAAGGATGTTTGCAAAAGGGACATGAAGGCTTGCGACATCAATATTAGCAACTGGGAAGTTGCCAGCAACCGTGGAGATTGGCGACGCACCATAGAAGAGGGAACACAAAGGAGTGACAGAAGATGAGAGGAGAAATGGAAAGACAAGAAAAGACGTCAACAAGAAACTATGACATTACAACCAGCCAGGAAAAGCCTTCACTACATTTGCGGCACCTGCCAGAGCGAGTGTTTATCCAGGATAGGACTACAGAGCCACAGCAGGAGATGTATTAGGATCATGAAATGTAAAATCCGGACTAGGTTATTTTATGCGGAACTCCATTGTCTCCCGAGACAAAAAGGATGCCAACAATATATATATATATTTAGCAGGAGTGGCAACAAAAGAACATATATATATATATATATATATATATATATATGCGAGTAAAAATAAATACAAAAAAAGGTGGATTTTTTTGTATGATTGTGTATAGAGGAATATATTATTTTGCTTAAAAGAGTTCCAACACTGTCTGTTTTTTATGTTTTATTTATATTCCTGCAGAACTAATGTGGGGTATAGAATATGGAATATACAATATATAATATAATATACAATATATAATATAAAATAAAATAAAAATGGATGGCACCATGAAATAAAGTATTGAATGTAGATGAAATATTGAGTGTTCAATATAAAGGATCAAATATATAAATATATAAAT
>NC_068990.1:46072449-46073324 GCF_001194135.2 Octopus bimaculoides
AAAAAGGGAAAAAAATATAAAACAAAACCATGGTAAATTAATCAAATTCTACCACCTCCTAGATTTCGATTATCTCCCCTATACCGGAAGAAATCCCTAATTACCTCCCCCTATCTAGAACTCTTCTTTTTCAGACTGGAGCAAACACGTTACAATGAAGTAGAGAAATTTGAAAAGACAACACGAAACCGGTTATTTCTCAAAATACAATGTTTATATACCAAAAACATTTTATAACATTTTCTAACATTTTTCTCACATAATTTAAATATATACTTTAACCATGTAACACAAGCCTTCTGTAGTTTTTTCACTCTTATTATCTTTTATACATCCAGCCACGTGCTTTCACATACCAACTTTTTCATATATATATATATATATATATACATATACACATACGTGTGTCTGTGTGTATGTTTGTATGAATGTGTATGTGCGTGTGTTTTGGGGGCATATGTATGTATGCAAAAACACTCATACTTATATGCAGAAGTGTATGACTGTAGTAGGTATAGATGAACTCATTCCCCCACCCCCACCCCCATAGTACAAACAGGATCTTCCGAGCGGAACTAGGTCAACACTTGATAACTCTGCATTATCTATCAGTGACATGTTTGCTCTCTCCGTCTGTCTGTCTGTCTGTCTGTCTGTCCTCATCCCTGTTTCCCGCTTTCTTTCCCTCTTTCTCTCTCCGTCCCCCCATTTCTCGCTCTCCCCCCTCTCCCTGTCCCATTGAACAACAGCAACAACGACGATAAAAGCTGAGACAAGCACAAGTAAATAACAATAATCACATGACTACGGTCACAGGATTGTCGATATCAGGCCGCCGCCGCAGCCGCCGCCACCACCACCACCACCACCACCAT
>NC_068990.1:46073640-46078154 GCF_001194135.2 Octopus bimaculoides
ACCACCACAACCATCACCACCATCACCACCACCACCACCACGACCACCACGACCACCACCACGACCGCCGCCACCGACGACGACGACGACGACGACAACAACAACAACAACAACAACAACAACAGCAACAGCAATAGCAGCAACAGCGACAGTAGAAGCAGCAGCAGGAACAGCAGCAGCAAAAGTTACCACAACGACGACGACGACGACAGCCGCAAATACATCAACAACATTAAAAACCCCCCAGCTAAATGGAAGTAACAACAAAGACAACAGCAGCAACAACAATAATAACAATGACAACAACAACAACAACAGTAAGAATAGCAACAAAAGCCACGGCATCGGAAGCTGCAGCGGTTGCAACAGCAGGAGCAAAGGCGACCGCACAACTAGTAACAACAACAACAACAGCACTAACATCAATAACATTTATTGTCATGTAGCTGCAGTCTCCGTCGGGGGACCAATTTCCAAAGTATGGCGCTCAGTGTCTGTTGCATTATTAATGTGAAGCTAATTATGATGAAATATCAATAATCAGAATGATGAGCTTTTGAAATACCAGACACTTCCATTTATAAGGCTCTCGAGCCGGCCTTGCAAGATAGAAATATTAGCCGGACCTTCTTCAAAGCGTACCTCCAGCTGTCTTAAAATGGGAAGAACACATTGGACAATATCATCCCAGATACAGTAAATATAAAGGGATATTCACGGCTAGAATGAGTTTGTTAATGTGTACGCTGAATCGGTGCTGTCCAAGGGCTAAACAACAGCAGCAGCAGCAGTAGCAGCAGCAGCAGTAGCAACGACAACAACAACAACAACAGCAGCAGCAATAACAACAACAACAAGAATAAAGTGGGAGAGAAGGGTGTCTAGAGTTATTGTTTCGTAGGTTTTCGCCGACAGAATCAGGGTTTTGGTGCATAAATAATCTGCAGTGGCATCACTTCTTCTCTAGCTTGGGGTTTGAGAGAAAGAGAGGGAGAGAGAGAGAGACAGTCAGAAAGACAGAGAGAGTGAGAGGGGAAAAAGAGAGAGGCAGAAAGAGAGAGAGAGAGAGAGAGGGGAGGGAGAGTAAGAGAAGGAACATCTCCAAGCTGCTTATTGGTACCTTATTCCTTGAGAGATGAAGAACAAAGTTGATTTTGGCAAGAGTTGAGCAAATCCTGCAAAGTGTTCTCTTCGATGCTCTAATGACTGTCAGTTCAGCGTGTCCAATTAAGCAGTAATTAAAGTGACCTGGCTTCTCACTTCCTTGACAAAACTAAATTATACTAAGCACACACACACACACACACACACACACACACATAGAGTTAGATGGAAGTTGTGTCTAGAACTAAAGACCGAGAGAGAGAGAGAGAGAGAGAGAGAGAGAGAGAGAGAGAGAGAGAGAGAGAGAGAGAGAGAGAGAGAGAGAGAGAGAGAAAGGCGGATCATGGGATTACCTGATCAAGACTGAGGAAGTGTTACATAACAGCAGCAGCAGCAACAGCAACAACAACAACAACAACAGCAGCAACAATTCTGTTCTCTTTCTTCTGCCTTCGTTCTATAACTTTCTCTCGCTCTCTTTCTACCTTTCTCTAAATCTGTCTCCTTATTTCTCTGTAACATTCCCTCTCCCCTCTGCCCGTCTGACTGTCCGTCTGTACGTCTGTCTATCTCTGTCAAAGTGTCTTCTACTTGTCTGTCTATTTATCAGTGTATGCTTCTGTCTGTCTGTCTCTCTCTCTTCCCCCCCCCTTTCTCTTCGTCTCTTGTCTCATCACCGCAGTAGTGTCCAGTCCCCCCCCCAGTGCTCACCCACCATGCACTAATAACTACATCGAGTCTTTCCTCCACAGAACATCGTCTCTCTGGTGTTCCTCACTTACTTAAATATTGACTTACCAAAGTTCAAGAGGAACATTAAAGACATCAATATCATAGGTCTCGAAGGAGATGCAAAAGCCATGAACACTACCCGTTCCTACATACCCAGTAAGTAAAAGTAAGAAACGCTCCCGCTCATGTCGGTGTGTGTATATCACACACACACACACACACACACACACACACACACACACACACACACACACACACACACACACACATACATGTAACGGATAAAGATTTGTTTGATAAAGGTTGAGATTTAATTGTGACGGCATGTTGTAAGATATGAAAGATGAACAATGCATGAAGTTTTAAGGAAATATTTATTTTTTACCCTTTATATTATACAATACCTTGCCTCAACGGGCTGGTGATAAAATCGTAAAGCATGCGAAGTAAACATAGATATAGATTTTTCTTGCATAGTTTGTGTTTGTGTTCTCGTCATTGTTTAGTAGTGATTACTGAGAGAGATAGAATGATGTTGTAAGAGAACAGAATTATTGCTAGTGAGAGTGAGAGAGTGTGGGACGTTCTCTGTCTTTTTCCCTCTGGCCGTTTGTCTGCCTGCTTCTATGATTCTAGTGGTCGATTTACTAATTTATGTTAGCTCTCTCGCTCTCTCTCTCAACTCAAGAGTTGTCACCAAAGTGACTAACTCAGTTGTCACCAAGTCACTAACTGGTTTTTACTTGGGGTTCTTGTTTTTATAACTATCCAGAAGAATAGACCTATCATTGAGAGCAATAGATTTAGTTGGTAGTTTTGTTATCTTAATTCTAGCTTTTGGTTAAGTGGAAGAGGTTAGAACGGGTCAAGTGGTGAGGACATTATTTCGGCCTAGCTAAGGCATTTAGAAAATGTAAAACTGCTGTCAGAGAAAAACCATTGTTCCACCGTGAGAAAAGATCCGTTGAAGTGTTAATTTAAATTTGGCTATGGTGGATCGAATCCACCTCATGCCTGCAAGATTCACCACATCACTCTCCTCGCAAGTGAGGTTTCAAGGATACACATACCTCTTAAAGGATGTCAACATCCAAATTCCCTGGTTTTATCCAGTGCATTAGTGAAATACTAAAAGATGTTAGCTTCACATTGATGGATATGAGTATATTACCATTTATGTATAAGAAAAAGAAGAAAATGGAGAAATTGACATATAGATATCAATTTATTGAAACAAATCCAAATTCGATCAATATCAGACTCATAGAACCTACAATTGTTTCCATGTCCAATAAATTAATCCAAATTAGAAAAATTAAATAAAAAATTCATAGGAGTGGCTGTGTGGTAAGTAGCTTGCTTACCAACCACATGGTTTCGGGTTCAGTCCCACTGCGTGGCACCTTGGGTAAGTGTCTTCTACTATAGCCTCGGGCCGACCAAAGCCTTGTGAGTGGATTTGGTAGACGGAAACCGAAAGAAGCCCGTCGTATATATGTATATGTGTATATATATGTGTGTTTGTGTGTCTGTGATTGTCCCCCCAATATCGCTTGACAACCGATGTTGGTGTGTTTAAGTTCCCGTAACTTAGCGGTTCGGCAAAAGAGACCGATAGAATAAGTACTAGACTTACAAAGACTTAGTCCTGGGGGTCGATTTGCTCGACTAAAGGCGGTGCTCCAGCATGACGGCAGTCAAATGACTGAAATAAGTAAAAGAGTAAAAGAGAGAATTATAGTAAATTGAACATTTCGTCAGGGTCAAAAAGGAACTATATCTCAATTGGTAGACTCAGCATTACATTCACTTATGTGCGCTTGTGCGTTGTAAAGTAACTATGATATATGTTTTGAATTATGAAAAAAAAAAAAAAGTATCTAATTATTAATACTAGAGGTTATAGCTACATGACTAAACAATACAATGCTTAAGTGATTAAAAAAAACTTTGCTGACATTTCGTACTCTCACAAGGAAAATTAGGAATAAATGTTTTTAATTACAATTAACTGTATCAAAATATCGTTTAGACTAGTGCTACTCAAAGTGGTGGTCCGCGAACCGGTGGCCGTCGGCGAGCCAACAGCTGCTGGGGCGCGGCCAGTTTCCAGAAAAGAAAGAAGCATTGTAAAATGCTTATAAAATGCTTATGTAATATGGTATTATTTGTTTACAAAATAAATAAAAGCTAAAAATATAAATTGTCAACTTTTATTATATTCATTATATACATTGTTTCCGGTATAAATTGATATTACTAAGAAATATTACCGCTCCCTGAGAAGCACTGGTTTAGACAAACTAACTGTTCCTCTGTTTTTCAACACATTAACACACGCACAAATAAATTAAAATAAAGTTGCATATACACAAGTAACAGTTTTAAAAAAAATACATTAGAATGCACCAACACAAACATCTGAATTTGATACTTAATCTACCAATATATCAACGCATTGGGATGTAGTTCCTTTTTCTATCAAGTTCTGACCCTGGCGAAATGTTCAATTAATTATAATTCAATATGAATCTCTTATTTAATTTTTTCAATTTGAATTAATTGATTGGACATGAAAACTATTGTAGTTTCTGTGAGTTAGATATTGCTCGAAATTGGATTGGTTTCAATAAATTGATATCTATATGCCAATTTCTCCATTTTCTTCTTTTTCTTAT
>NC_068990.1:46080358-46082491 GCF_001194135.2 Octopus bimaculoides
ATTATATAAACAATATATGCGTATAAATTACGATTAAACCGGATGAAATATGTCACAGGAAATAACATTTTTATGACCGCCCAACAGTAACTCTATTCAGCTGAATAGACGTCAGTGATTGGTTGAAATTACAGAAATACGACAACTTTAACATGGAATAACTTGCGATGTACGTTTTTTTGTTAAGAAGACTAAGAGTAAAAGATGTTTTATATGACACATTCTACCAGTGTCCCAAGTTTCAAAGTGTTTCGTTAAGAAAATACTGGTGCCCCGTTTTGAAATAGATCCTATTTCAGTCCATTTATCTTTCCAACTTTCTGCCCTACCCCTCTCTCTCTCCCTCCCCACGAAATTGTATGTCTCTTCACACTCTGGTTCGTAGCTAGAGAGAAAATACGCATACATATATATGCATGCATACATACATACATACATACATACATGAATAATACATACACACACGCACACACACACACACGTCTCAGCATTTCCCACTTCATCGCATTTCCTCTCCCTACTGCCCAGGCTTGCCCTTTTCAAAATTTCAACTAAGGGACAGAACGTTGACTCTTACTCTGAAGCTATCCCTAAAACAACACCGAGGGACGGTTGATTATTTAAACAGTGCTACATTATCGCAACATTTATTTAATCTTTTGATTTTTCTAATGGAATACTTGGAATTTTGACCTTTCAGACTGACACGTGTTTATATTTACGCACGTTTCGGTACATTCTTTTGTTTACCTTACGTGTACTCGTGTACGTGTGTTTATGAGTATTTGTCGCTGAGTATTGTGTGTGTGTGTGTGTGTGTGTTAGTGTGTGTTGCGGTTCTTGGCCTACATTCTGCCTAAGCTATAAAATAACGTGATAGTTAGCATCAAGGACACAACACAACACCCTTCTCTCCTCCTATTTCGTGATTGACCTTCATAAGATCCGCACATACGACTTGATCACGCGTATTTTTGTTGAAGAAAAGCTAAACGACGCGCGCGCGCACGCACGCGCACACACACACACACACACACACACACACTCACACACAGAGGCATATCTATATACAGGCATACATGTATACTTATGTTTATATATAAGTACATGCACAATATATGTGTGTATGCATATATTCTTATGGATATGTATAATCATATCTATCTACATATATTTATACACACACACACATATATATATATACTCGCATACATATATACATATGCAATGCTAGTTATAACCAGTATTTCATATAAACTAGATGCCACTATTAAAGTATTGCAGACAGAGATAAGACATAGAGAATAACATTAGCATGTATTACATTAGATTCGAAACAGATGGCCATATGTTTCATGCTGTATGCTTGCTGTATACTTGAAAAGTTCATATAGAATAAAAGATATAACTCTTCTATTGCCTAATATCTTTCAATTCCACGTCGCTAGCAACAGCTTTTGTCCATCAGTATCTGCCAACTCATCTCATCCTCGTTCCTCCCCTTCCCATCACGTCCACCTTCATCGTCTGCACTCCCTGAATCTCCACCAAGCTCCATAAACCTAACAACCCCGCCTATCCAATCATGTCCGCTTGCAACTCTCCTACCGAAATCATTTCGGAAGTACTTCGACCGCATTCTTTTTCCTTTCGATGCTACCTTTCTCTCCCAAACCCTTGGCACCAACCACACTCTCCACCTCTAACTCTTTCTGCTTTCTTATTTGTTCCTCCAGACAAATCATTGTGGACATAAGGTCTTTGTGTACCACCACCCTTTCCAATGTTGGTTTCTGCGCTATTAAACCTTCTTGAACACCACACCATTCTGGAACTTTGTACCTAACCCTTAATAAATTCGTCCTCACTCACGTGCTCTCCTTTTCCCGTGAGATCAACCAATAGGCCACTGGAGTAGCTACGCGGTCTAGAGTAGGACCTTCACTACAGCCTTTTGTTTGTTGGCTACGTTGAAACACAGATATTTTTACAGTTCACTGAACTCGCTACAAACCTATATAGCCGTTACAGATGACTATATCGATGCCACTTCTCTTACCATTGAACAAATAAACTCCATTTCTTTTATCAACTCTTTCTGATCCACTCTTGTATTCTCTCCCCCCCCCCCAA
>NC_068990.1:46082507-46087639 GCF_001194135.2 Octopus bimaculoides
AATCCCCCTTACTTCTGTCAACATCCTTGACATTTGTTTCCATCGACCATTCCAAGTGCTACTGCTATCTCCTACAAATCTACCGACTTCCACTTAAACATCAACTCCTCTAACACCATTCTCTGTTCCCAATTCCTTCGGCTCCACCGTCTCTGTAGCTACAATCATGACTTTCAATGCATGTTATAGTTCCTTACACAACACAAATAACAAGATACCCCCGCCTTAGTCTAAGCTGCCCTCACTCGCATCCATGAAGTCAATTGCACAATTATTCTTTCATCCATATCAGTATCAAAACTGGTTAATTTCTTCTTTCTCCCCACAATTCCTGCGCCTTGCCTCTCCAGTGCAAAATCGTATAACATTTCCCAGTCCTCCAATCTGATCCCTCCACTTCTCACCACTTCCCCAATCTACTTCTTATAAGCGTGCTTGCAGTCTACGGGATTTTATCATTCCATAATTCTTCTCCCAAATATACGCAGCTAATCTGGATTTTCTCGCTGTTTCTGTCCTTGTTATTAGACTTATTGCTTTTCACCAACACCACCACACTTGCAGACCTAAAAATCACTCCTTCCGTATATCTGACTGTTTCATCAGTGGTGACAAGAACCTCATACGCTGCTTAAACAACAGATTATGCGCATCAGCTTGAAGTGGATAAACTGGCCAGAGATAAGCCAAATGATTTACTGAACACCTCAGGTAGATTTGGGTCGACAATCTCCTGTCACCTGTCAATTTTTGTTCTGTGGATTATACCATCCGGCATTTTTCCGTTTCCGATCTTGCTTTATACGACTGATCTCCGATTTAAGAAGAGAACGCTAACCAATATCATCAAACTTTCCAGCCACGTACTTCAAACGTTGAACATTTCTGTAATAGCTTTTTCAACTATACTTGAAACATACACACGACAACAATAAGCCATTACAATTCAACAATGTCACACGCACACACATGCGTGCGCACACGCACACACATGTATGTATATGCATGTGAGCAAGTATGTGTGTGTGTATATCTATAGCTATATATATATATATGTATATATATGTATGTATGTATATTACCTATAACATTTACCTTATATATATATATATGTATATATTTGTGTGTGTATATATATGTATGTATTTATGTATATATATATGTATATGTATATATATATGTATATATATATATATATGTATATATATATATATATATATATATATATATATATATATATATATATATATATATATATATATATATATATATACTACACACATACACACACACACACACACACACACACACATGAAAAATCCATCGTAACATTAGACAGATATATATGTTTTTTAATAAGCAGCATGGTATAAAGCACATATTTTATAAGTGAGCATTAAACATGCCTTGAAGCCCTTTGGGTATGATTATAAATGTCGGCTATGTTAACGGCCTATGGCATATAACGTTTGTATTAACGCTTATTGTCTCAATGTTTCTCTTCTGATGTGCATTGTTAAAGCAAGCACATATGCAATTGTATCTTTGTCGAGGCGGATAGAATATCAATACATAATTACTATTGTTTACACAATGGTAATCTGTAAGCATACTAACTAAACAAAATCAATATTGAAAATATAACAGTATCGATAACATGGATAATGTTGTATTCTGGACAAATATGAATAAATAAATGAATAAATAAATAACAAGAAACGCGGAAAAGGAAAGATCTTTTGTCTTGTATTTGTTTCAGTCATCGCACTGCGGCTGTGCTGGGGCACCGCCTTGACAGGCTATCGGTCTCTTTAGCCGAACCGCAAAATTACAGAGACGTAAACAAATTAACACCGGTTGTCAAGTTGTCGGAGTGACAAGCACACACACACACACACACACACACACACACACACACACACACACACTTTATATTGTAGTGTATTCCTGGTTATGGCATATAACCATTGGTTTTATGTCTTCTGTTGCACTCGGCAATAAAGACGACTCACCAGACGTGCCGGCTGAAAGCGCATAGCCTCCTTAATGCTGGAGATAAATGTACTGTCTTCATTAGCTTAACGGTGAACAAAATGATACGCTTCTGAGAGGACAAGAAAAGTTGCCTCCCTTCGTACGTTTCTAGCCGTGGTTAAAGGGGTTAGCTATACCTGTGTACGTTTTTTTCTGTTCTCTAACTCGCAAGAGAGGCAGAACAGGTTTAAAAAATTTTCTAATATAGGAGCAGCAATTGAAAATTTCACTTTTTGAATTCAAGAAGATACCTAGATTTTGCGAATTTTGTTAGAAAATTCTCCTCTCTGCTAAGCAAAATTTGTACCGTCTGTTTCCTCTCATGTATGGCTCATGGTGTAACAAATTTCAACTAACTTTGTATGGCATCCCTTCCTCTTTTAAACCACATATATAGCTAACTCATGTTATAACGTTGGATTCTAAAGGAATTAGCCTGGACTTAAAGGGTCCTCCTTCGTACCAACGTATTTCTGTGTATGTACCCCTTCATTGCTGCTGTTGATATTGTCGTTGGACACCATCATTTCTGCCTCATTAACACGGCTTCAGCGTTGCATCGACCATCCATTAGGGACACAATGCTAACTCTATCCGAGCACCCTGACTCTGCTTTCTGTATTTTCCAGTGGCTGCAATGGTGTAGCGGAGTATATAAATTCTCATGACGTTGGTGTCAAAATACCTTAGTCATGGACAGGCGAGATAACTCACCTTCAATCTTATTTGCAACAACCAACATATATCATAATACAAACAGTTACACTGGTGACCACTGACTCCACCTTAACAATATCGCTAAAATTGGTGACCCCTACCGTCACAATTGGTGACCCTCGACTGCAACGAATATCAAATCCATTGAATAAATGCAAATATGTATGTATGTATGTAAATTTGAACTGTATATATATATATATATATATATATACAGTTCAAATTTGAACTGTATATATATATATATATATATATATATATATATATATATATATATACAGTTCAAATTTACAGAATACAAAACACGAAGACAGGTGTAGAACAACAGCAGGTGTATTAGTTTAACGCTCAGGAAGAATGGAAAAGTCTATTATGTTTCGAGTCTATGCTCTTCAACAGAAAGGATTAAGAAGGGAAAAACGGAAAGAGAATGGAAAAAAAAAAAAGGGAGAGAAAACATAATGTGCAGGGATTAACGGTTCAACATGATGAAATAGCCCGAAGAAAGAGGCTGAACGAAAAGGAGATAATAACGGTGACCCGGCCGAACGAATTTGCTCGCACGCGTTTGTTTATGTGAGAATGGTGTGTGTATGAATGGGGGTGAGTGTGTGAATATGTATGTATGAGCGAGCTGAAAAATATATGAACCTGTGTGTTGTGTGTGTGTGTGTATGTGTGTACGTGACCCAGTGTGTACATTATGTGGAGTGATATGCGTTACATGTACTGGTATGTATGTATGTCTGTGTGTGTATGGACGTGTGTACGTATGTGTGCGGTTATGATGTGTGTGTGTGCAAACGCATTGGCCTGGGTGTGTGTGTATGTGTACAAATAACCTAGTGTATGTGTATGTGTGGAGTGATGTGCGTTTTGTGCATTTGTGTGTGTTTGTGTACGCGCGTATGGACGTATGTATATGTGTAAGTATGCATATGGTCATGTGTATATGTGTGAGGCTAATGTATGTGCATGTGTGTGTATGTGTGTGAGTGCGCGTGTCAGACACTTGTGTTTAGCAGTTGATGTGTGCTTGTTCAGGCGGTGTGTGCTCGTGTGTATGTGGTGTGTGTCTGTGACCATGCAGTGTGGTACATACATATGTACATACACACACACACACGCACGCATACACACATGCGCGCACCCCCACACACGCACACACACACACACACACACACACACACACACACACACACACACACACACACACACACACACACACACACACACACACACACACACACACACACACACACACACACACACACACACACACACACACAGAGTGATTTCGCTTTGTCTTTTTCTGAATTTTCTTTCTATTCGCCCCCGGATATATTCGAGGATTCATGCAACGATTGAGATGACAAAATTCTTTGTTCGCGCAACATAATGCGGAGTCGGGTCCGTCAGTGCAGATCGATGTTCTTAAAATGGATTGATCTCTTTCTGTAATAGCTTTGGAGAGAATCTCTTGTAGGAATCTCGGAAGATAGAGTCCAACTTATCACGCTTTACACACACACATTATATATTATACGAGAAGGTGATGAAAAGTTCCTAGCTTTAAGGGTGTCGCGAAAGGCTTGGCTGGAGTTCTTTTACAGGGCTTAGAATAATTGGAGGGCGGCATCTTAATACTCATCGGTGGCTCTTACTGCGCCTAGGGTTAAATTTAGTTCGCTTTGTCAACTTATAAGATATCCGTTGAAATCATACGTTGATTTCACAAAAGGTTAAAAGTGAAAATTATAAATAATATGGGTGACTAATTCGCAGTTTTACAACCTAAATGCCGAAATATATAAATCACTAAATTGCTAAAGTGACAAAGGGCACTAATCAGCACTAGTATTGCTAGAAATAAGAGTAAAAACAACTCATTAGCTACAGAAGCACCATCTTAATGACTGACAAGGGCGGCAAATTCCCTATGGCAGCAGATATAGCCAATTATCGATGAAATCAGCATATGATTTCAATGGAAATCTTAAAAGCTGACAAGGCGAGCTGAGTTCAGCCCTAGGTACAGCAAGAGTCAGCCAATAAGCATTAAGATGTGTAGGCTTCAAAATGCGAAATCATCGATGATCTGGCTATATCTGTTGCTGAAAGGAGCTTGCCTCCCTTGTCAGTCATTAAGATAGTGCTTCTGTGGCTATTGAGTAATTCTGACTCTTATTTCTAGCAATGCTGGTACTGATTAGTGCCCTTTGTCAGTTTAGTGACGTATATGTTTCTGCTTTTTGGTTGTAAAATTGCGAGTTAGCCACCCATATTATTTATATGTATGTATGTATGTATGTATGTTATATATATATATAAATATATATATGCATATATTTATATATATATATATATATATATATATATAT
>NC_068990.1:46087649-46088270 GCF_001194135.2 Octopus bimaculoides
TATATATATATATATATACGTGTCTGTGTGATAAGAAGGTTGCCACGCACCCACTTGGTTCTGACTTCATTTCCACAGCGTGGCGCCTTCGGTAAGTAGCTGCAGGTTGATCAAAGTTTTGAGCGTGGATTTGGTGGGTGGAAACTGAAAGAAGCCCGTCGCATATATGTGTGTTGTGTTTGTGTCGATATTTGTCCTCCACAAATATACATCCACATATCTTTTCTGTGTATCTCAGTATACATGCATGCATACATACATACATACATACATGCATGCATACATACACACATACATACAAATATACATACATACATACATACATACATACATACATACATACATATAAATGTATGTGTGTTTAAACTTCCTGCATTTGACACTCACCGGTTTTGATTGCATGTTAGGCCGTATGGAAAAAAAGTGAACTACATAACTACATACTTTGTGACGTTTTAATGTAGACATGGCGAGCAACACCCATTGTTCGGTAATTTCCTTTCCATTTAAAACTGATGTCGCTAATGTGCTTCAGAGAATGTTAGCAATCTATATTGTGAGTTCAGTATTTGAGTAAAAGTGGATAACAAAAGAAAGATTTTACCTGTTTATATATATATA
>NC_068990.1:46088748-46089714 GCF_001194135.2 Octopus bimaculoides
ATATATATATATATATACTAGCAGAGATACCCGGCGTTGCTCGGGATTAAAATGGCATAGTTTGTATATAATATATTACAGTTATGTTGAAACAGGTGATATGGGAAAGTGCAGCATTGGCAATAAAATTGTGGAGTCAATGCTGGGCTAATTCGACCAAGCAGCATGCTATGCGTCCATTTGGAGTATTTCAGGCCCTAACCTGTCATGAAAAATTACAGGTTGAAGTAATGTGATTTTTGAATGCACCGAAAAGCTGTCAGTGGATAAACTCTCTTTTGCAGCAGTCAGCGCTGTGTCTGACACGACCCATCATATGAAATTTTAACACCTCTTTCGGGTTTGTTGTCCTACATCACTCATAAAGTAAATTTGGAAGAACTGTGGTTGTTCATTTGTGGGTAACAGGGAGCCATTGAGGTGATAGACCTGCCCTTGAACTTTGGCGTCGGCGTAAATTCATGTTTATATATATATGTGTAAATATTAATATTTCTAAGTCTCTCTAAAGGAGACTACGGCAGCGGTACTGGATATTAATAGTTATCGTCAAGCTAACATAGCAGTTCAGAAAAATAGGACGAATGCTGCCGTTGATGAGCTCCAAAAGGCCATCGCCTCTAGCGAGCTATGTGACACACGAACCTGGGATCTTGTTCAAAACGGGGGCACCAGTATTTTCTTAACGAAACACTTTGAAACTTGGGACACTGGTAGAATGTGTCATATAAAACATATTTTTCTCTTAGTCTTCTTAACAAAAAAACGTACATCGCAAGTTATTTCATGTTAAAGTTGTCGTATTTCTGTAATTTCAACCAATGACTGACGTCCATTCAACCGAATACATTAAGTGCTGACTTCGTAAACAAACGATTCTCAAACGATTCTGGCGGTGATAAAATTATTATTTCCTTGTCAAAAAATGGCTGAAGCATATTGGCAGTAGCTAATAAACCTTTCTAT
>NC_068990.1:46089977-46091171 GCF_001194135.2 Octopus bimaculoides
GGTTAGGGTTAGGGTTAGGGAAAACGAACACACGTGTGTTGCCTCTCTGCAAAATGTTAGATGTAATGGAGATTAAATACGCTTTACACCGCTTAAACTGCCAAAGGAGTAAGTGTAAACAGCTGAATACTTGTCAGTGATTGGTTGAAATTATCGAAATAAGACAATTTTTTACATGAAATAAATTCGAATACAAAAATTTTTTTCTGGTCTATAACACAAAATAGATAAGTATACGAAGTTTGAAAGTCTTTCGGTACCAAAAACACTACATAAAACATAAATGAAAACTGGTGCTCCCGTTTTGAACAAGATCCCGAACCTGTGTCCATTATAACCTTCGAAGCGGCTTACCTCCCCTGCTCGAAGGTTATAATGGACACAGATTCGTGTGTCACATAGCTAGCTAGAGGCGATGGCCTTTTGGATCTAATCAACGGCAGCATTCGTCCTATTTTTCTGGACTGCTATGTTAGCTTGGCGATAACTGTTAATATATATATATATATATATATATATATATACATGCCTACATAACAGCCTAGTCGGCCCGGTGTGCCTCCGTGTTGGTCTTTGGCATGTTGGTAGAGTATGGAAGACTGTTTATACTGTAGTATTGCGGAGAGATTAAAGAAACACTTGAAGAAATATGATGGCGAAAAACAGTCCTCCATACTCTACCAACATGCCAAAAGACCAACACGGAGGCACACTGGGCCGAATTGACATACACATTTTATCCAAGCACCTGAAGGACCCATCAATCAGACAAATACAAGAGTATGTCTTCATAAGTGAAACGTTCCCCCTACTAAATAGGAAATACATGTAGAAGTGACATCTCAATGCCCATAGAATATACATACATAAGTGCATTTGCTAGTAGGCTATTATGTAGGCAAAATACATATGTACATACACAAGAACACATGCACGCTGGCGCACAAACAGACAAAAAAGAATGCAGCTCCAATAACGGACAGTCAACATCCATTTGGGAAGATAAAATATAAATAATAAATGAATGGAAATCGAACCGGTGAGTGTGTTAGATAATAAGGCATTAAGACAATATGACTCTCCCCAGACACACACACACACACACATACATCCATCCATCCGTCCGTCCGTCCGTCCATCCGTCCGACCGTCCGTCCGTCCATCCATCCACATATATATATATATATATATATA
>NC_068990.1:46091360-46092906 GCF_001194135.2 Octopus bimaculoides
ACTTATTCTATCGTTCTCTTTTGCCGAACCGCTAAGTTACGGGGACATAAACACACCAGCATCGGTTGTCAAGCGATGTTGGGGGGACAAACACAGACATACAAACACATACACACATACATATATATATATATAAACATATATGTATATACATATATACGACAGGCTTCTTTCAGTTTCCGTCTACCAAATCCACTCACAAGGCTTTGGTCGGCCCGAGGCTATAGTAGAAGACACTGGCCCAAGATGCCACGCAGTGGGACTGAACCCGGGACCATGTGGTTGGTAAGCAAGCTACTTATCACACAGCCACTCCTACGCCTATATATGTAATTAATAATTAATAATATCACAGAAATAAAACTTTTAGAAATTTTTACTAACAGTGGCCTAGCGTGTAGAAAAATTAGTCAATAGGCTATATATTATTCATATAAATACAGTGTACATTTAAACACATATATATATATATATACATACACACACATGCATATATGGCTACAGGACGTCACCAAACAGTAAACAACATGAAATACGAAAACAAATGAGTTCAATACGCAAACAACGAAAGAAACAAATGGAAAATAGGGCAAGTAACATAAAGAAGGACGCTTCGTCAGCTGTCGGTTGTCTATCTACTCCTCATTTCGAGCATTCAACGACAATATAAGTCTTCAAAGACAGTTGCTCCCATACGTACCAAAATAAAATTTGGGACTTATCGAGGGTCAAAGTTGGGAAGAAAAACAAGACAGTGGAGACAAACAAGGAAACCAAACATAGAGGGCCGTTTGACCAGAACGAGGGTAAAAGTAGCGAACGGTGGAGAAATATTTTCTTTGAGAAAAGAAAAGATATAAGAGAGAGATGATAGGATACGTGCTGTCCTTACGACAGTCGTGAATAAAAGAAAGATAATCATGTGAGGGAGAGAAAGATGGACGATGGTCACGTGTGAGCAACGAGAGAGAAAAATGATATGTATATATATATATAAATATATATGATTGAACGCTACGTATCCTCTTCCAACTTCCAAGTAAGTTTTATCTTAATTCTGATGCGCACTCTATACGATCTTTTTACTCTTTCGTTTATCTCTCTTTCCCTCTCTTATTTTTTACCTCCTCTTCTCCCACTATTCTATCCTATTACACTGTCACTCTCTCTCCCTCCCTCATCCTCCCTTGCTCTTATGGTTCCTACGTGACCATCGGCCATCATTCTTTCTCCTCCTAACTTGTGTTTCTTTCTTTCTTTCCGTTGTAACTGGAAAAAGGAAGACGTGTTCTTGTCTGTCTCCTGTCCAAGCTTGATTTACGTGTTCGCCACCACAAACTTGTTTAGGCTTAGCAACCCTTCCTGTTTGTTTTCACTGTCCTGTTTGTGTTACCAATTTTGACCCTCCGCAAAATCCCAAATTTTATATAATTTGCTTTAAGGGAGCAACTGTTTTAACGAAACCGTATATCATATTCCATGCACTCGTATTTCGTATTTTTCGTTGTACACGTTTCGTGACGCCCTGTACCCACATATGCATATA
>NC_068990.1:46094692-46099692 GCF_001194135.2 Octopus bimaculoides
ATTTATCATACAATTAGGCGGTGAGCTGGCAGAATCGTTAGCACGCCGAACCAAATGCTTAGCGGCATTTCGTCCGTTCTTACGTTTTGAGTCAATAAAATAAGCACCAGTCGAACACTCGGATCGATGTAATCATCTAATCCCCTCCCACAAAATTTTAGGTCTTCTGCCTTTAGAAAGGATTATTTATCATACAGTAAAGCAGTGAGCTGGCAGAATCGGTAGCACGCAGGGCAAAATGCTTAGCGGCATTTTGTCCGCCTTTATGTTCTGAGTTCAAATTCCGCCGAGGTCGACTTTGCCTTTCGTCTTTCGGGCTCGATAAATTAAGTACCAGTGAAACACTGGCGTCGATGTAATCGACTTGTCCCCTCCCCACAAATTTCTGGCCTTGTGTCTTAAGCAGAAAGGATTATTTATCATATAGTAATTACTACAATGAATTTGGTTCATAGAGGGGCAGCGGTGACATAGTGGGCAGGGCCGTCTTAGAAGCAGCGTAACTTCTCGGGCAAATCAATGCATTTGGCCCTTTGTTATTCATTTATTGATTACAAGCCATAGCATACATAAATCAGAATTGGGTCTCAAGACCCGTGAGGCACCCGGGGCGACTGCCCAATGTGTCAATGCTTTAAGACGGTACCCTTAATATCCTTTCTGATAGAGTCATGCTTTTCAAATGAAGGTACTTTATGACAGCACGAGACTCAGTTTTCTCCATTTTCCTTGTAAGCTCGAAGCTTGTTTATTCAAAAATCTACAAAAAAAAAAAAAAAAAAAAAAAAAAAAAATTTAAATATCAGAATCATGAAAATGAGCAAGAATACTCTGAAAAGACTGTACTTATCAGAAAAATTGTTTCAACTATATAGCAGCCCCGATTCTAGGTTAGGCTCAAAACTTTTCAGACACCCATCGTGATGTGTAATCCAAAGGTGTTCAGCAGTAATGTTGTCGTCGTCGTTGTAATTCCTGATGCTGCTGTTTAGCCGCACGTCAGGTCTCATGGTGAGTGGTCAAATGTCCTTTCTGCTATAGGCACAAAGCATGAAATTTGAAAAGTAAGGTCGACCTCGATGGAATTCGAACCTAGAACATAAAGACGGACGAAATGCCCAACGTGCTACCGATTCTGCCTTCTCGCGTAGTCTAATATCAAAAGCATTGCAACCATAGCCATCCTCACTTTCCTTTTTGAGCAAGGAACCGGGACCACATTATCCAATGTGTTCGTTTCTAAGAAGGACAAATGCGATATGAAGATTTGTTGCAATTTCTAGCAGGTCAATTGGGGGAGTTACCTCCCTTTAACGGGATGTCGCATTAAACGCATCTATTCTATCTACTTCATATAAATGCATTTAAACATAGTCACACGCGCGCAGATGTACACACACACACACACACACACACACACGTTCACACACATATATGTATGTATATTTGTTTGTACTTATGTATGTATGTATATATATATATATATATATATATATATATATATGTTTATCCTTGATTCAGTCATTAGACTGCGGCCATACTGGGGCACCATCTTTGAAGCACTTTTAGTTGAATCAATCGACCCCAAGACTTATTTTTTAATCCTGGTATTTATTCTATACGTACCTTTTGCCAAACTGGGAACGTAAACACACCAATACCGGTTGTCAAGCGGTGGTGGGGGACAAACAGACGCACGTACACACACACGCATGTGCGTTAAAATTCTTTCAGTTCTGAATGGCGAACCATTCAGAAAGTTCCACGAGCCGCAGTTTCCCCGGAGGGTTAAGATAATCAGAGTTGTTTCCCTTCAAGTATACTTTATTTTATTTTATCACTAGTTACTTCAGTGGGGTCAAAGATTTTAACTTCTCACGAAATAAATGGAAAATACTTATAGCAGTTTCTGTGAAGTTTTAGGGTTCAAAGAATGACCCTTAAGGCTCTTCCATGGTGTAATTTATGTTTTTTAGATACATGATTTCAGATAAAAGTTTTAGTTGAACAATTACATCTTACAAATCTTTTTTTTAAGATCAGGTTACTCACTATCCTGAAGTTGTGTCCCTTTGACCGCTACTATTACAAATTGTATAAATCGTAAGTCTTATTTGTGTGGTAAATGTTACTATTCAATGAGTGAAAGCATCTTAAATAACTGACCTTTATCGCTGTAGACTATTTTTTTCCCCTCAAATATGTTCAGAAAAATAATAAACTTTCATAACAGAGAAATGGTATATATTCGATTGTACGATTATAATATGTATGTTAGTTCAAACAACAGCACAAATTTTGTCATGAAGAAGAAATCTAACGATAATATACCTGGATGTATAGCTTCAAACTGTGATAGCGTCTAATTATATTAACTGAATAAAATTTAAGAGAAAGGCAGAGGCTGTTACTAAGAGAAAAATAATCTGTGTGGCTTGTGATTAATTTATTCCAGAAAAATGTTTGAAAAATATTACAGAGGTTTAAAGTTTGATCATTTTTACTCAATCAGAAAACAGGATTTGTGCGTAATAGTTTTGATAAAATGAATGTAAACATTAGAAGACGAAGTTTTAAACAAAATGAAAGCGTGGGAGATAGTACATATGAACAGAAAGAGTTTGATAAGGAGTGTGGTAAATAATAGGGTGAGATTGATTCATGGTGACAGATTCATGGTAGAAGAGTTGTCGATCGAAAAGTTGAGTAGCTTCTCATAACAACTTAATATATTTCTGTTATTATTTACGGACGATATTGTCATTAGGATACAGATTTCGAAAATCAAATTCATTTTTCTCGAGGGTGCACCGTTTCCGAGTCTTTTTGGGCTAAACACATAATGACATACACACACATACACACATACACACACATACACACACATTTCTATAGCAAATATGCATCTATGTATAGTAATTATAGTTTTTCATATTATTAACAATTGACGTCTTAGCTAAAACGGCGAGAAGTGGTCATCAGACTAAGAGAACCGTATAGATTTTAAATTCTTAAAATCCATATGAATCTCCATTGGGGTAAAATAACAGACCGCATTTCGAAATTAGTGGCCATATTTTACAATATACGTTAGCCCCAAACCGCGTAACCTGAGGTAGAGGTAACACAGAAGATGCCTATATGCATTCATACATACATACGTACTCACACACGCGCGCACGGAACACGATATACATTAAAGGTACACATACCAACCATTTTTGTAAAGTTGATCAACCTGACGATAAGCACATGTGACCTCAAAAGAAGTTTCCAAATGTAACAGCATCAACAAAAATTACGGCAGGAATCGTGAAAGCACTCACAGTAAGTGGCAAATAATGAAGAAAATATGGAAACAATTGAAGATAAAATGTATTAAAATAGAGCAAAGTGATGTTTTGAATCAAATATATAGGCGCAGGAGTGGCTGTGTGGTAAGTAGCTTGCTTACTAACCACATGGTTCCGGGTTCAGTTCCACTGCGTGGCACTTTGGGCAAGTGTCTTCTACTATAGCCTCGGGCCGACCAAAGCCTTGTGAGTGGATTTGGTTGACAGAAACTGAAAGAAGCCCATCATATATATGTATATGTATATATATATGTGTGTGTGTTTGTGTGTCTGTGTTTGCCCCCCCCCCCCAACATCGCTTGACAACCGATGCTGGTGTGTTACATCCCCGTAACTTAGCGGTTCGGCAAAAGAGACCGATAGAATAAGTACTAGGCTTAGAAAGAATAAGTCCTGGGGTTGATTTGCTCGCAGTCAAATGACTGAAACAAGTAAAAAAGAGAATGAGAAAGAGTTATACCCCATTTAGGATTACCCTATCTAGCGCTGTTCCGCCACAGCACGCTTTTCTGTTTGAGACAATATTTTCTGTGAAATTGTATTATATTGCTGTAATAACTTGCGGGATTCGTAGAAATTGTAATTTTCTTTCTCTATTTTTGTGCATAAATTTGGCTGTGTAGTTTAGAAGTTCGGTTTGTAACCATGCGTATATGTGTTCTGTGTCTTTGTGTTTGTCCGCACCACTGCATGATAACCGGTGTTGGTTTGCTCACGTCTCTGTAACTGAGTGGTTCGGCAAAAAAGAGCGATAAATAATTACCTACTTTAAAATAAGACTTAACTCACCAAAGCAGTGCTCTGGCATGATCTCGTCCAAAGACTGAAACAAATAAAAGATAAAAGAATCTTCATGACATTGTTTCATTGTGTCAAAAGGTTTTATGACAATGAGCTAGATAACTGTTACACTAATAATGGTTAGATGACGGAAAATGAATAACAGAAAAATTGTTCATTTTGGTGTTGTATCTTAGAAACACGAAACCATCTCTAACGTTGACCTCTTGTTTGAACGTTTCTCAAACTGAGGAAAACACGTTTTTCCTTCATGTTTTCTCGTCTTACATGATTCCTTTCTCGAAGTTCTTCCTAGCATTTTGCTCGCTGTTCTTCATTCATGTTATTTCGTCGCTCTTCTCTCTGTCTCTCAGATATTTTTTTATCACAATCACCTCGCTGTTCACCGACCGTGTTCTCTCTTCTTATCAGTTGATTTTTTTCTTTGATATCGTTGGCATCCTACACGTTTGTCCTCAGTTGTCTTCTCTCCTTATCCGTTGATTTCGTTTTAAACTTTCTCTTATTTCCGATTTTTGTTCTTTCATTTTTTGCCTGTATCGTCTCATTTCCTTTTCTTGTTACTCCAAGCCTTTGATTTCGTTCCACAGGTATGTTCGTTTAAATGTGAAGTGGAAATAAAATTTGTGGTGCAAAAGTTTTGCACTATAAATGTAAAAGGATTATAAAAGATAATTCTTTCTAATCTTAGAACAAGGACACCAATTTTGAAGGAGGAGGGAAGTTGATTATAGCGACTCCTGTCCACAAAAGGTACTTATCCTATCAGCCCCGAAAGCAAAGTTGACCTCGGCGAATTTTAAGTTCAGAAAGTAAAGAGCTGGAAGAAATCGCCACTAAGTATTT
>NC_068990.1:46102589-46105608 GCF_001194135.2 Octopus bimaculoides
AGAGAGAGAGAGAGAGAGAGAGAGAGAGAGAGAGAGAGAGATTGAGAGAGAGAGAGAGAGACGGTGGGGCACAGTTAACAAATTTCAGTTAAAAATAAACGTGTGAAAACTACCAGTCGACAGTATGTCAGAAAATATGTAAGTTGTTATGGTGACGCCCAAACTGATGATCTTTCATTTTGGTCCCTTTCCCTCACGCAACACACCGACTTTCTTACCAGCTGATTGGAAGACGAAGCCACGAGAAGCCAGAAGAAGCAGCACAAACTCTCCATCAAATCACATTCTTTCAGATAGGTTAAAAAAAGATAAGGACATATTAGATCAGGTGTTTCGCAAGTGGTCACTATAAAAGCCCCAGGGTTCGATCAAGTCCTGTAAGGGTTCCTGCTCAGAGTTTTAATGGTAAATGTAATAAGTGTCAACACGTTTTACTGAAACAACTCGTCCAACAATAAGTATTTTGTTTCGACGCTGATGTGTTCTCGGGCGAAAGTAAACGCTTTTTCTTGGACTCAACCTTTAATAAAACAAGCACACAGGAATTTTAGTCGAATGAATTAATCGACCCCAGTACTTTCTTCTAAAGCCTGGTACTTATATTCTATCAGTCTCTTTTGCCGAACCGCTAACTTACGGAGATTACACACACCAACATCTGTTGTCGAATGCTAGAGGGAGATACAGACACAGAGACACAAAGACATACATACATAATTTACGCGACGGGCTTCTTTCAGTTTCCGTCTACCAAATCCACTCGCAAGGCTTTGGTCCGGCCGAGGCTATAGTAGAAGACGCTTGTCCAAAGTGCCACGCAATGAAACTGAACCTGGAAACCATGTGGTTGGGAAGCGAACTTCTTACCGCATTGTCACGCCTCAACTTTCAGCCAGCCCTTATCTCCTCCCTCTTTCAACCTCACTTCTCTTACTCATACTCCTTTCTGTTGTCTCTCTCCCTTCCAAATTATGTGTTTCCGAATTACTTCTTAGTAGAAACTTATGTTTCATACTACTAATATCCCCGAGTGATAAGTTTCGGACCTGTTCTGGGGTCGAACGATTTTTTCACCGCATCAAACTATGTATCTTTTCTTTAGTGACTTTGTCATTATTAAAGTTGGATTCACCAAATATTTTAATTAAATGTCCAAGAAGCGTGACCCAAGCTTAGCTGATATTTACTCAAGTGTAACAAATATTAAATAAATAAAGATCCAGGTACAAACAAAATGATATACAAACCCTTATACACGCACAAGGGACACACACATTAAACACATAGACACACGTACACATGCGCGCGCACGCACACACACACACACACACACACACACACACACACACACACACACACACACACACACACACACACACACACACACACACACACACACACACACACACACACACACACACACACACACACAAACGTAAACGCATGTACAGATAGAGATACATACCACAGAAGGACAAAATGGAATAAGCAGGACAAGAGGCGATACATGGGACAGAGAGTCACTGCTGAGGTCACAGGATGTGCAACGAAAGAACTTTGACAGATGTGTGAACTAAAAATGATACGAATAAAAACTAAAATGAAAATCAAATAAATAGTCTGTGTGTGTTTAATTGGCAAAAAAAAAAAATGATCAACCCCCAAGTATAACTTGAAATTAACATTGCATCATTATGAAATATTTCTAGGTTTTAATATTCTTAATGTTTCTTCTTCATCAAAACTTTTACTTGTCTCTGAATCGGCCATAAATTGCATTACCTTGTCCTCTTGTTTATTAATGTCGTACATTGTCGAAGGGACTATATTAATTTCATGGACAGAAGCGCTCCGCTTTTCATCAAATTTGAAACTCTGAATTATCTCAGTTTTCCTACGTAACGTGAGCGTCGCATGCTTTTTTATGCACCTTCCGAAAATTAGTTTCTCTTATTAAGAATGGAATATATTTCCATCAAGGAATGGATGATACAAGAGGTGATACAAAAATATTTTGGTGCTGGACATTGATTTTCTTAACTTGAATGCAAACAGGGATGGAATAAGGTCGTGACCAATGACAGTGCTTTCGAAAATAATTCTGTCTATTTCTTCCGGCTTCTCTCTCTCCTTCTCTCTCTCCTTCTCTCTCTCCTTTTCTCTCTCTCTCCTTTTCTCTCTCTCCCCTTTTCTCTCTCTCTCTCTCTCTCTCTCTCTCTCTCTCTCTCTCTCTCTCTCTCTCTCTCTCTCTCTCTCTCTCTCTCTCTCTCTCTCCACACACACACACAAACACACATACACATATATACATGGGTTGGACAAAATAATGGAAACATCTACCATCATAGCATCATAATTTTGAAATATCTATAAAACCGTCAAAAGCTTCTTTATTTTTATGTTTTTCGGTTTATTATTAGTGTTACTTAATATGTTTTGCTAAAATTGCTGTTTCTTTTCAGATATCATGAGTAAAAGGTAATTAAAATTCATTAAAATGACAGATCTATCGGACTTTCAAAGAGGTCAAATTGTTAGTGCTCGTACCGCAGGCGTTAGCGTAAAGAAAACAGCCGGAATGTATGGTGTATCAAGACGTACTGTCTCGAAAGTAATGAGATCCTTTGAGAAAGAGGAAAAAATCCTCCTCATCGAAACAAAATTCTAGAAGAAAACCAAAACTTTCAGATAGGGACCGTTGGACTCATACGCATATTGTTAGAAAGGATCACAAAAGTGCAGCTCCCAAAATTACTGCAGAGCTTAATGACCACCTCGAGAATCCAGTTTCCAGAAAAACTGTTCGCCGGGAGCTGCACAAAGCCGGATTTCACGGGAGGGCTGCAATCAGAAAATCACTACTTTCAAAAACAAATGTTGCAAAGCATTTAGAGTGGAGTAAAAATCTACAGAATTGGTCCCTAGAGCAGTGGAAGAATGTTATTTTCTTGGACGAGTCATCTTTTACCTTATTTCCGACCACCGGTCGAGTATACGTGTGGAGACAGCCAAAAGGAGC
>NC_068990.1:46105618-46107397 GCF_001194135.2 Octopus bimaculoides
GGGTATCTTGGAAATCCGCCGGCCCATTGGTTTCCCTTCATGGCAGACTATTTAAGCATTTTATCTGATCAAATTCATCCTATAGTTGAGGAACTGTTTCCGGAGGGAAACGCAATCTTTCAGGATGTTAATGTACCAATTCACACAGCTAAAGTTGTTACTGAATGGCACGAGGAACATTATAGTGAAGTCGAACATCTTATCTGGCCACCACAGTCCCCGGATCTCAATATTATTGAACATTTATGGTGCATTTTAGAAAAACAAGTAAGGAGTCGATATCCTCCACCACCAGAGACTGTTTTAGCTGAAGAATGGATAAAAATTCTTTTGGAAACAATTAAAACTTTGTACGAGTCCATACCTCGTAGAATTCAAGCTGTAATTACTACCAAAGGCGGTCCTACCCCATATCAAAATAAATTTGTTTGAGATTTTAAGGTGTTTCCATTATTTTGTTCAACCCCTGTACATACATAAATACACTCACACACACATGCACTCACATGCATATCGCAACCTCTTAAATCGGAGTTGTTCAATTTAAATAGAGTGTCACCCAGAAGAATGCCGAATAGATATAAACGGCAATGAAAGAACAAGTTAAACGTTTAAAAGCTTTTCAAAATTCAAAAAGCATTTTTCTTTATTCGGTCTAAACTAAAATTTTGAATAAATTGTCATATATTATATAGTTTGTTAGTAAATAATATTGCTAATATTTATTTAAAAAAAAAATAACTTAAAATTAATGACAATACACGCAGTTTAAAAGCTTAAGAAACAACTTTCGGTATAGAAATAGTTCTATGACGTGAACAATATACATAAAAATTTATGTATGCGTATATGTATACAAACATACATATACGTATTCTTGTGAGTGTGTGCGTATGTGTGTGAGTGTGTGTGTTTGCCTGTGTATGCATACATACATACATACATACATACATACATACATACATACGTATGTATGTATGTATGTATGTATGTATGTATGTATTTAAGTCACAATATATGGATTCTTTGTGCCTGAGTTTGTTCTTCACCACCGCTTGACAACCGATGTTGATGTGTTTACATTCCCATAACGTAGCCAAAAAGACCAATAAAATAAAGGCTTAAAAAAAAACTAAGTACGGGAGTCGATTCGTTCGACTAAAACTTCTTCAAGACGGAGTCCTAGCATGGCCGCAGTCTAACGATTGAAACAAACGATAAATTATCGATTGAAATAAACGATAAAAGATATGTATGCGCACGCGTATGTGTGTGTGTGTGTGTATTCATATAGAAACATATATGTGTGTGTGTATGCATATTTACACATACACTTATACAAGTGAGTGTTGGACAGTCATTGAATGGGTAGAACGATCATTGCCGACAGGGAAAATAGAAAGTTTCAACAAACCTCCAAATTATCAGTAATGGGCACGAGAAATTTAAGTCGTGTTGCATAACAACGACGACAACTCGACGACGTTTACTTATGAAAACCAAGAAGCTCAGAGACAAGTCGAAACAAGAAACCTTTCTCAGCATTGTGAAACGAATACATAACATTGTAGCTCTCTCGCTTTGAGACATGTTTTAACAAAAAGGCTTGAGGGTATCTCACTCTACTTGTGCTCTTTCTTCTTGACGGACAAGTGTGTGTTAGTGTGTGTGTGTGTATGTGTGTGTATGTGCATTTATATGTATATATGTATGTATGTGTGCGTGTTTATATGCATATATATGTATATGTGTATGTACATATATATATATATATATATA
>NC_068990.1:46107995-46108870 GCF_001194135.2 Octopus bimaculoides
ATATATGGGTACAGGACGTCCCTACTGTGTAGACAACATGAAATACGAAAACAAACGAGTCAAATACGCAAACAAGAGAGAAAAAATGGAAAATAGGACAGTGGAGGCATAGAAGGAAACCGAACAAAAACAAACATGTAGGGTCGTTAGACCAGAACGAGAGGAAAATTGTGAACGTTGAGCATATGATCGAACGATACTTCAATCGGACCTATGCGTAGTAACCCAGTGGGCACAAAGAAACAATAGGCAGCTGAACGAAGAAAAAATTGAGCTCATCCACTTTGGAAAAGAGGGTACACTCAAACAACCATATACATTACCGTCGGGAGACCTACTTGAACCGTCGGATAATATCAGAGACTTAGGTGTAACTGTCGACAGCAACCTTAGCTGGAGTGTCCACATCAACAAAAAAGTCGATGTTGCCCGCAGAATGTGCTCTCCTCAGAACTTTTCAATCCAGGGATCCGCTAATCGGGATGTAGTTGGATGGCCACTTCTTTTTGCATCGTTCACAAAGCCTGTGGTCATCAGCTTTGCATGACAATTTTTTTTGTCTCCGGACGTAGTGTTGCATACTTACCTTTCTATGAACGCCGCCATCTCTGAACCAAAACAATGGAATTCCACACTTCATAGCGTGCTGCTATCTTTGCTCGCTCCCGAACACTCAAGCGAACGGCCATCTGGAAAATAAGACAATAAGACAATAAGACAATAAGAAAATAGGAAATCCCCATTAGTGTTGTCTGTTTAAAAAATGTTTTCATCATGACTTCAGTGGTACTAAAAATTCTATGAGCAATTTCTAATGCCTAGTTACTTTCCACATCTATCTATCTATCTATCTATCTATCTATCTATCTATCTAT
>NC_068990.1:46108880-46110369 GCF_001194135.2 Octopus bimaculoides
CGGTCACCCGTCTGTGAAATTTTTTTATCACGAGAGTTCCGGACCCCAGAATACAGCTAATCAGAGCTCCCCTTGACTTTGTTGTCAAGTTAACAAAGGTTGGCATTCAAAATGACGACCTCCGATTGCCATGCGAATCTTGTATTGTGCTCTCATTCAGATGCCAATATCATCGATACTGAACTCATACGCTGGTTAGCGGTAAATTTGAATTACCGAAAATCTCTAGCTAGTATGATGACAATTGGTATGCAACCAACTGCAGCATCTAGGAGAAAGATGGTTGGTGGTGACAGAAACGGCATTGGTGATGGCAGACCGTTGAAGGATTGTTTTAAAAGTGTGAAAGGAAAGGTGCCGTTCAGCTCTCAGATTATGCCGAGACGCAAAGCCCAGCATGACATTCATGAATGTATTAAAAACAATCAATCTCTTGGGAAAACACACTCTACCAAGTAAGTTCAATATGAAGAACGGTGTTGTAAGTCAACCGATCGCCAAGTTAAGTCTGATTTTAGAAGAAGACAAATAATTAGATTTACATTAATTGGATTTTGTTAGGGCCCCATATGGTAAAAATGTAGATGAGAAAAATATGGGTCGAGGGTTTACAAAGTAAACAACGACACAACTACGCAGAGGCAGCTATGGTTGAAACAAGAACAAAGACAACAAGCATTATTAAAAGAGAAAAGAAGCACGGTCATTCCTCACCCGAGTGACCTTATCTTATCGCCCATCATAAATTAGTTTGATAGTTAAGTTCTGTTTGGCTGTATGCAAATGAAATCATAACTGGGTTCTGGAACTCTCGTGGGAAAAAAATTTCGCCACCTGGCCTTTGCCCCGGTCTGTACTGTACTAAAATGTATTCATAGGGCTTCTATAGCATTATCCTAGAGTCAGATCATAGTTACAGGCTGCTAGTCGCCACTCTTCACGAGTAAAAGGTCAAAATTCCAACCTGACTTAACATTGCTCTGATGTTTCCTGTTCTCTGGAGCAGACTTTTCTGGCTGCGTTACTTTGAAGTTGTTCTATTAACACCTGCTTTTAATATCGGCATGATCCCATCCGTCGTCGTTTCTGTTCTGGTCCCTCGTGCTTCCTCAAATGGGTTTGTCTATCGGCTTGAGATTTTAATTACTTTCGTAAATACATAGATATATGCATACATACACACAGACACACAGACACGCACACACACATACAGACATTCACACACATACACATATATAGACATACACACACGCACACACGGCTAACTTTTAAAACGCTGACGAAGGGAGAGAAAGGGGGTGTGAGGAATACGTAGCTTTAAGGAGAAAGGGGGGAGATGGTTTTTCTACAAACATACATACATATAATATGCATACATACATACATACATACATACATACATATGTCTACTATACACTATTTTCAACTGGTGGTTACCTTTGTGTACGTTTGTAAATGTGTGTGTGTGTGTGTGTGTGTGTGTGTGTGT
>NC_068990.1:46111276-46112361 GCF_001194135.2 Octopus bimaculoides
TATATATGTATGTATGTATGTATGTATGTGTGTGTGTGTGTGTGTGTGTGTGTGTGTGTTTGTACAAACACATTCACGCACGGATTCGTAGCTAAACACACACACATGTAGGGGCGAATAGTATATGTAGGTGTATGGCTATAAATCAAAAACTAACAAAAGGTCCAGCTGCGAAACCGGACTGACCTGACTGTTACTGCGTTTCTGTCATTTATTTACTGTTGTTGAAGCAGTTACTGTTGTTTTTATTGTTGTTGTTGCGCAAGGAAAATATAATATATTACCTTTTAACATGTAGATATGTTATTATTTTTTACCTTTCTGTTCCATCCGGTTACTCTGTACACTCCTACTCTGAACAGTGGAACCTTCTTATCGACCGATATGACAGCTGTTTATGAACGTACAGGAATAAGTTAATATGGTAGTCGTTGTTGCTGATCTTCATTCCAATTACTGGTTTCAAATTTTGGTACAAGGTTAGCAAGTTCGGTGGAGGGGATAATCGATTGCATCGACCCCAACGCGCGACTGGTGCTTATTTTATCGACTCTAAAAGTAATTTGAACTCAGAGTATAAAGACAGACGAAATACCGCTTGACATTTTGCCCGGCACGCTAACGATTCTGCCAGCTCGCCACTTTGTTTATCTCAATTGTTAATAACATAAATAAACTTCAATGATTACAAGAAAAATTACAGATTTAAACTACATAGAGACACCATTCGATTAACTTGACAATAGTTAAGTGTTAACATATACAGTGCAATGAGTATCAAAAATAATTATGGGATCTATTTTAAAACGGGGGCCACATTTTTCATTAATGTTTTACGTAGTGTTTTTGGTATGGAAAGACTTTCAAACTTCGTATACTTATCTATTTTGTGTTATAGAACAGAAAAATATTTTTGTATTCGAATTTATTTCATGTAAAAAATTCTCTTCTTTCGATAATTTCAACCAATCACTGACAAGTATTCAGTTGTTTACATTTACTCCTTTGGCTGATTAAGCGATGTAAAGCGTATTTAATCTCCATACCTTCGTTTTATTTGCTTTTTTTATTTTAAATTTGCTTTA
>NC_068990.1:46112618-46114347 GCF_001194135.2 Octopus bimaculoides
ACGACAACTTTAACATGGAATAACTTAGGGATTTCTTTTTTTTTTTTAAAGAAGACTAAGAGAAAAAGATGTTTTATATGACACATTCTACCAGTGTTCCAAGTTTCAAAGTGTTTCGTTAATGAAAAATGTGGCCCCCGTTTTAAAAAAGATCCTAATTATGCGTTGAGGGAAAGGTAATATTACTTCAATGATAAATAATTTTTCCAATTATTTTTATCAAGTAAGAGTGACAAGTCCGGTCATGTTTCGGTATTATACACACTCATATTTATATGTATCTTTGTACAGATACGGTGATGCAAAAAAAAAAAAAAATAATAAATAAAACTTAGAATTTGAGTATATGTATATTTTTATTAATATTTAGCAGAAGCAACAGAGCGACTCAAGGGCCGAGTTTGATAAGTGCGAACGCAAGGGACTCTCGGCGCTTCAATTATTCTGTAACTTCTGTTGAATATTAATACATACATACATACATACATACATACACATGTATATACATACATACATACGTACGTACATAGATACATACATACATACATAGAAACGTATATAGTATATACTTCTTACCGTAACACTATTTATCTCTACGGTAACTACAGTAAATTTGCATTTTAGCAGTGGAAATATGTCACAAACATATTTTAACTAACGCAAAGTTCATTTATATATATATATATATATATATATATATATATATAATCCAAAGTGTACAGTATTATATATCCATCACGGCTGCTCTTGCCAGTTGGTTTCGCGCTAGGAGTACGACGAAGTGTTAGGCAACAATCCGATTATATAATCCTACGCTCATCAGAGGTAGCCAATATAGAATGAAATATGTCTCCATATTTCATTTCATATCGAGTGGAACTTTTTCTTGATGAAAATATTAACAAGCTATAAGCACATAAATGCTTTTCAAGTCTTGTAGGACATTTTACCATTATTTCATTAGTGTTACGTTTGCACATAGCATATCTAATGCTATCTCATAGTCAAATGGCCTTTATATGTATATATTTATGTATATACCAACTACGAACGTCGTTTTCCATTATGTCTTGTCCTTATTCTATTGTTGCTTATAGCTTGTTAACCTGTTCGTCACTGGCCTTCACTTCCGCACACTTATCCCAGTAGTGTTTGCCGTTGACTCCAAATTGAACAATCTTATTGACAATATGATTACTGTTAAACTACCCATAATAGATAATTTGTTTTTAGTGGTGGATGTTTGTGTAGGTCCCGCCACACATTTTGGAAATACTGACAGCAGAAAGGTGAATCAAACGTTGGCCACAAATTCAATGAATAACATACTTCAGGTTTTTCTATTAGAGTTCTCCATCTTCGGAGTTAGTTACTTTTGGTAGGTTAAACTGCGGTAGGAAGCTTGCTTCCCAACCACATGGTTCTGGGTACAGTTCCACTGCATTGTTGCACTTTTGGCAAATGTCTTCTACTCAGGGGCCGATCAAAGCCTTGTGAGTGAGTTTGGCAGACGGAAACTGAAAGAAGCCCGTCGTATATATATGTGGTAAGTAGCTTGCTTACCAACCACATAGTTCCGGGTTCAGTCCCATGGCGTGGCACTTTGGGCAAATGTCTCCTACTATAGCCTCGGGCCGACCAAAGCCTTGTGAGTGGATTTGGTAGACGGAAACTGAAAGAAGCCCGTCGTATATATGTATATATGTATATGTATATATATGCGTGTGTG
>NC_068990.1:46116197-46118945 GCF_001194135.2 Octopus bimaculoides
GTCACAAACACACTATTTCTTTCTTTCTTTCTCTCTCTCTCTCTCTCTGTATGTCTCTCTGTCTCTCTGTCTCTCTCTCTTTCACGCGCGTACGCACAGATTTGACTTCGCCATGTCAACAAACTTCAAAATTGGTAAAAGTTTATCGATTTTTACAGGTATACGCGGGTACCTCTGAGAGAGAAAGTTCACTAAAATGCACATAGGGTCATTCCGAATCTTCTCCTAAAATTGGAGTGACATGCGTGCTAATTTGTGGACGTGCATAAACCACATTCACGTACACACACACACACAAACATCCTCTCTTTTATAGATATTGATATATGTCACTTAATGAGTTACCGTTGACTCCCTTTGGCGGTCTTGCTTCATATCTTTGAAAGGGTCCAAAAATTCACCCGACTCACCAAGCCTACCTGATGGTGTTGCCCTGATCATGCAGCAGGGTGTACTGGGTTACATGTTACCAGTGACACTCAAGAGTGACTTGACACGCATGCATATACACATACATGCCCCCCACCCCATGATTGCTTTTCGTAGCACGTCCAATAATATATTAGTTTCAATTTTGGCAGAAGGGCAGCACCTTCGGCGGGAGAGCTTAAATCAATTACATCAACTCCAGTGCTCCACTGGTACCTGTATTATCGACCCTTAAAGGATGAAAGATAAAGTCGACCTTAGCGGAATTTGAACTCAGAACCTAAAGACGGACGAAATGCCGCTAAGTATTTTTCCCGGCGTTCTTACGATTCCGCCATCTCGCCGCCTTAGCTTGTCTAATATTGTCTCTAGGTTACTAGTACTAACACTTAGTCATCGTCACAGTACGATATCTGTTTTTGAAACCTCATTCTACAATTGATGTGTAAACAAATATAACCTTTATTTAATTTAGAACTCCATCATCTTAATATTGTGAATATAAGTTTTGTCAACGAATGAAGATTGAAATTCTGTTATTTTGCATTTAATTCCAGTTGACTGGTTTAACACCACCATCACGCCAGTCCTTGGATGACTTCAGCGTGGATTTTACTCTGTAGTCAGTATTCAACCAAGGTCCCTATCTGACGATAAGTAAGTCGATAATATTACTGCACTTTTAGCAGCCAATAAGCTGTGATTTCTTTTTCCTTTCTCTTTCTGTAGTCTTAGAGGCTCCGTCAAAAGTCATGAACACGGGGCTTCCTCCTTTGAGTAGCCATTAAAAACATATGTTAAAACTTCATGAGATATATTTAGTTTCTATTCGTGACTCAGCACGCTATGTCGTGACTGTGGAAGTGCAGAGTGCAATATATTAGAGTGACACATTTTATGTTCATACAGGCATGGCTGCCTGGTTAAGAAGATCGCTTTACAGCTACATGGTTTCGTGTTCGACTTCCATTGCACAGCACCTTGGGCAAGTATCTTCTAATCTAGCTCCGGGCCAACCAATACTTTATGAGTGAATTTGGTCGAAGGAAACTATGTGGAAGCCCGTCATATCTATCTATCTATCTATCTATCTATCTATCTATCTATCTATCTATCTATCTGTCTGTCTATCTATCTATCTATCTATCTATCTATCACAATGACAATATTGACCAAGGTTACCGTGGTCTTTTCCGTAGGCTTTTCTTTCCACGGCTAAACCTAAACTGTCCTCCCCTTTTACACGAGAACATTACTGTGATACACGATCCCTATTGATCGCTGTTTTTTTTCTTTTTTTCTCGATCCCTTTTGATCGAACTTCCCCTTTTTCCTTCCTACAATCCCTTTTGATCGACACACCCCTACTTCCTTTTTTCCCCTCCCCCTCCCCAAAAGAAAAGCTCATCTTTGTTGAGCCCTGTGTGGCTAATAAAAGAAATGTATCTATCTATCTATCTATCTATCTATCTATCTATCTATCTATCTATCTATCTATCTACGTGTGTGTGGTGTGTCTTTGAGATTGTTCCCCACCACCGCTTGGCAACCGCTGTTGGTTTCCTTACGTCCCTGTAGCCTAACGGTCCGGTTAAAGATATCAATAGAATTAGTACCAGACTTAAAAATAAGTACTGGCATCAGTTTGCTCGACTAAAAACTTCAAGGCGTTGACCCAGCATAGTCGCACTCCAATGACTGAAACATGTAAAATATAAAAGATACCAGTTTGTAAAAGTTACACAAAAGGTTGCTACACAACAAACTAACCGATTATCTAGTGGTTAATGCGTTTGGATGCGATCGTAAAGTCGTAAGCTTGATTTTTGGAGTGGACAGCGAACTGTGTCTTTGAAAAAGGCACTTCATTTCATGTTGTTCCAGTCCGTTCAGCTAAAAAGAATTTGTGTCTGTCGGAGAGTGAAGCCTCGTAAGATATCAATGCCCCTTGATGTGTGATAAACCGTAGAAGTTAGGCTGTTTGCGAGTCATGTTTAGGGACCAATTTAAGTTCTGGGCTAGGAAACAATCCATCTTCATCTATATTGTTAAGACGTCCTTGTAAGCGAAACACAAACGGCACAAATTCCCATTCCAGCCCCTCCTCCTTGAAATGGAGGGCTTTTGACACTCTAATTTAGATGTGACATTCACACCATTTCCCTGTTTGTCCCCCCCCCCTGTCACTTCCACTACTTCTCCTTCTATCTCTCCATCTGTTTCTCCCTCTACCCTTCCCTCTGTCTTTCCTTCTCTCTCTCTCCCTCTCTCTCCTTCTCCCTTTATTTCACAAACTCTCTCCCTCCGTCTCTCTGTTAG
>NC_068990.1:46119157-46121981 GCF_001194135.2 Octopus bimaculoides
TATATATATATATATGGGAGAGTTTACGGAAAAAAACAACAGACGAAGACAGGTGGTGCGCGTGCGTGTGTTCATGACTTTTTTCTACATATGTCTGTTTATGTATATGTGTGTTTTTCTGTCTTCGTGTGTGTACATGTGTGATGTGTTCAGCAGCAGCAGCAACAGCAGCAGCAGCAGTAACAACAACAGAGTAGAAACAGCAGTAGGAGCAGCAACCAGGGGATGATAAGACGGTTGGACGATTCTCAATACGCTCACCCACTCCGTACGGCTTCGAATGTGTAAACTGAAATAATACTGGAATCAGTAAAATAATTAAAATGCCAATCCATATTATTATAACTTAAGAACCTAAACCTGGAGTAAATCATTCCTGATATCTTTTTAAATGAGAAGGAACGCAAATTGAAAGAGTTTGTGGGGAAAACCCTGAAGCCCAGTACGTCTTGGTTTAACTGATAAGGCCTTAAATAATGTATTTAGAAGAGAGAGGAGAGCAATTAGTAAGATAAAGCTATCAAATTACTTTCCTGGGAGGTAAGTAAGAGACCCTTGTTTGTAAGGAAAGGCCAAGAGATTAATGCTAGTTATACATATATATCTCCAAGGATGTATTTCCAATTGCCCAAAGAGAAATGGTATCTTTCCAGCATTTGAAATGTCTTCTGTTGGGTTTATTTTACTTACAGTTTCATCCATATTTCACATATACGTCAGTGGTGTGCGTGCGCGCGCGCGCGCGCGTGTGTGTGTGGTGACTAAATCTTGAAGCTTTCACAAGAATTTAATTACCCGAAAAGATATTACAAAAAATATTGTTAATAGAAGATATAGGAGGAGAGATATACAAACGCATCCGCGCGCGCGCACAGACAGACACACATGTATAGATACGTATGTATGTGTGTATACATATGTGCATATAAATGCATATATACATATGTGTGTGTGTGTGTGTGTGTGTGTGTGTATCTATCTATCTATCTATCTATCTATCTATCTATCTATCTGTCTGTCTGTCTGTCTGTTTGTCTGCCTGTCTGTCTGTCTGTCTGTCTGTGTATGTGTATCTATCTATCTATCTATCTATCTATCTATCTATCTATCTATCTGTCTGTCTATTTATCTATCTGTCTGTCTGTCTGTCTGTCTGTCTATCTATCTATCTATCTATCTATCTATCTGTCTGTCTATCTGTCAGTCTCATTCTCTCTCAGTGTATACACACACACACACACACACACACACACACACGCGTAATATATACACAAATATATATATGCTTATATGAATCCTTAATTCTATATGTTCTAAAGTGTAGAGGCAAATTACTCTCCTTAAAGTCTGTAAGTTGTGAGAAAACGTTTTGAAATGCAATGGAAAATTCTGACAAAATTCGAAGTTAAATCTCCTGATTTATTTTTCATTGGAAAATGAAAATAAAAAATTACAAAGAATAGTGAGGGGTGAGGGTATGCATCTCTTTCTGGCTTATTATAGACGAACCTTAAGTGGAATACTTAGATTCAAGTGATATTGTTATTAACAGAAATTCTCAAAGTTTGGTTTGGTAGTAGTAGTAGCGGGAAATATATTTGATATAAATTTAAACGATCAATATTAAGCAAAAACTTTCTTACGGATGAAGATATGCTTTTGACTAGTATGTAGGTGATTAACTTGCATGGAACCACTACACTCAACCTCTGATCAGGGCCGGCCCCAGGGTTGCTGGTGTCCCGGGCAAGCTGAACTTCGGCGTGTACAAACTGACGGTTGTGGAAATTTCCTTGTCTTTGTCAAACCCTCCTTGGCGCCCCCTAGCACATGGCGCCCCGGGCAACTGCTAGAGTTGCCGGTACCTTGAGCCGGCCCTGCTTCTCACAAATAGACCAGACACTAAAAAAAACTTCAGAAACATAGGTTGACGTTAATAGATTATCAAGTGATATTACTCGTGGCGCCCTCTTAGTTCGCTTAGAGACATTTACAGCATTTTACAAATATTGGCGGAAGCTGAATTGAGGTTTTGGCTTAATTCTTTAACCAGTCGAGGGCATGGCTGCACGGTTAAGAAGTTCTCTTTCTAACCGCATAACTACGGGTTCGACTCCATACTGGGTGACTAATGCCTTATGAAAGGAATTAGATGGTCAGAAACTGTACAGAGGTCCGTTGTACAATGTTGGGACTTAGAAATTCCGTGTTTTTAGCCAGAAGATCGCTGGGAGCGAGGAACTACTTAACTCTCGTTAGAGTATGTCACTAGAAGACTACACCGAAATAAAACCAAAGGATTGTTGTTCGGAGAACTCGTTATACGACGTGCGCAGTTTTCCTACTATCAGTTCTTTCAGAAAGTGCATCTGGTCCTACCCTAAACCTGCAACACTATAAATAAGTAATCTCTGTGGGTAGTCTAAACGATTCAGTATAGTTCTGTTTTAAAAGAGACACAAACCTAAGAATTAAACTGTCTCAACTTAACTGCATGTCAAAACCAATGAGAGAGACCAAATAAAATAAAATGCCCTCTTTCCATCGACCCCCGTCGCCAAAACAAACAAACTAATAAAAATGGAATTCGTTACGAAACCTCGTTGTTCACTTCGATCGCACAATAGACTACCGTGGATAAGTGTCTTCTACTATAGTCAGATTGATAATGCCTTGTGAGTATAGTTTGGTGGATGGAAACTGTACGGTAGCCTGTGATATGCATGCATATATGCATACATGAATGCACACACACAAACACACACACACACACACACACACACACACACACACACACACACACACACACACACACACACACACA
>NC_068990.1:46122192-46125472 GCF_001194135.2 Octopus bimaculoides
ACACACACACACACACACACACACACACACACACACACACACACACACACACAAACACAAGCATCACATGTGTAGAGAAAGAAAAACAAATTATTTCGTTAAATCTGTATCAAAGACTGTATGTATTTTCTGAAAAAGCAGAAATAAACTGGTCTTTAGTCGTGTAAATATCCTATTTACCGAAGAATACACAAGTGTTCAACAAGTGTTGTTGATTGATTAAAATGAAAGGGCGAAGGGATAAGGAAGAAGAAAGAAAAAATAATAAAATGATCCAGATGCTTACTTATTTATGTAAAACAAATTGTCATACAAATATTTACTTAAACTTAAAATAAGACGTTGAAGTATTTTTAGACTGGGTTAGTATTGAAACTAAATTTTGGCTTTCCCAAACTAAAATTTCCCATGACAGTCACAACTCCCGCTTCTTAGCCGGATGTTAACTTAAACTAAAGTTAACTATAAAAGATAATTTTCGTTTCACAGCTCAATATAGACTTACTTGCCAGATTGGGTTGCATCTTGCGGATTATCATACAAAATTATCAACTAAATATATTAGAATCGACCTACAGATAATCCTTATATATCCTGGATGGAGAGAACATATTTAGTAATTTAATAAAACAAACTCTAATATAGCAAAAACCAAATGTATTTTAATAAAAAAAAATGTGCACATGATGTAGATAAGTTTTCTTTTAAAAGTATTCTATGAATCTGCATTCAACTTCGATGACAGGACTGGAACCGTTGACATGTCACCATAAATAGTCCTTGTTTATTCCAGACATCACTTAGACAATGACAGTATTTAGTGAAGTTATGGTATTGTGATGATGACAATTAGTCTCCTATTCAACAAGGCTCCAAATGCTGTAGTACATCTGGGCAAATTTTGGAAGCCACATGTTTGGTTTTACATGATCGTGAAGATTATCTTACATCTATTCTTGGGTTATGTGGACTTTATGGGAAGACGCTGAGTCTTGTTGAAACACGAACAGTCTTTTATTGCATACTTTATCCATTCAGGACTTAACATCTATCCTCAGCATCTCAACGTGTTTTTTTATGCTACCACCAGTTTGAGCAAAACTGCTTTTCATTCTCAGCCAAAAAAATCGTGTTGTGGCGATCCTGACAATAGACTCGACTGATTGACAAATCTATCTTACAGTCGACAACAACTTTTTGATATAACTCCATAAGTCAGTTATGTTCGAATAATGTCCGAGTGTATGTAGAAAAGATTCCCTGATCTGTGGCACATTTAAAATAGATTCAGTCGCCGCTAAAATTTATCCTGAAGTAGCAATGTTATATGACAACATTACTTGGCCAGTTTTTTAAAACCTATCTATAGTCCCCGGGCTGAAAGTTCTAAAGAATTGATTGTTTTGTTGATTTGAGTCGACGCCTAAAATTTCCCCGTAAATGTCATCGCAATACTCAACAAGGGTTGACTTAAGACCAGCAACACTACTCAACCAGTAGTAAACTGCAAGCATCTCACCACATTCTAGATATCTCTGCGTCCAAATCTTGGTCTTCCCTTGCACCATGTCAACAACTCTGACAAAGATAAGCGGAAGACATGTCTAGGAATCCTTGCAGATTCTTCAACCTCAGCTACATCATACCAAGCCAACCAGCAGATGGATCACCTGACAACTAGAATACATCTTTTCACAATAGGCTAAACAATAGACGCAATAATCTAATTAGGTAAAAATGGTGCAAGACAAGAAGCAGTAAATGGCGGAAGCGAAGTAGGAGTTCGCTACCTCTACTCAACCTTTCTGATTTAACTTCCTATCAGCCTGTTTCTAGCTCAGAATGGTCACCCGGCTCATAACCTCATCACACTACCTATCCATCTGAAGGTCTGGCACGAACCAAGCCCTAAATATCTTAACAGCGACCCACGATGATGAGCAGCATTGATTTGGTTTTCTAGGTACCGCCCTGCAAGCTCACCGACTTATTCTGGTTAATGCGTACTCTTGTTAATAACCCGGTATCCCTTCAGAGTAGTGTTGATATAATAATAATAATAATAATAATAATAATAATAATAATAATAATAATAATAATAATAATAATAATAATTGGACTTATGTATATTCCAAGGACTAGGCAACTTCTACAACATTATATTATGCATTTTAACAATAATTTTCCGCCTCTATGAAATAGATCGCACCGAAAGAATTATTTGAACACAGAGAAACACATGAAGGCAACAATGCTTTCTGATGTGTGCATTACTGTAAAATAAATTCTTAGAAATAATACATTTCTAAATCTCTCAGAGAGACTTATGCAGTAGCAGCACGGTAAAGTGATAGTATGTTGTCAACTTAATGTGACAGTCCAATGAAAGGGAAGGATGTTACTGTTATTTAGGCCTAGGAAACACCCTTTCCTGTTGGACTTGACACATTTCCTGTGTCCTTATGTTTTCAAAATGAAGACAAGCACCTCCACCCAGCAAAGCCAGCCTCCAGAGTCATTGCTTCAGTTTCAGAGTCATTGTTCATCATAAGTCTGGAGTAGCATGGCCTGCAAGCTGGCGATGCCTATCCGCCCTTGAAAACATATATATTTCAAGTGAAATACCTTCATTGATATTTGAAAATAGAAATATACATTTCTAAATCACTCAGAGAGATTTATGCAGTAGCAGCACGATAAAGCAATGACTCTGAAACTAGTCTCTGGATTCTGGCTTTGCTGGGTGGAGGTGCTTGTCTCTACTTTGAAAACAACAGTAGCATTCTCCCCTTTCATGGGACTGTCACATTAAGTTGACAACATACTATCACTTTAAATAAATTCTTGTGTCAGTTTTTTTGGTGAAAAATTGTTCATGATGAAGCTTCACTAGACTAGATCAATTTCTGTTCAAATATCATGCCAGTCATCAATGGATGTTTATGATCGGAGTGGATCCAATGAAAAGCAAAAATTGGCTTAGTTTATTAAATACTAGCAGAGATACCCAACGTTGCTCGGGATTAAGATGGCATAGTTTTTTTTTATTGTTTCACTTGTTTCACTTGTTTCAGTCATGTGATTGCGGCCATGCTGGAGCACAGCCTTTAGTCAAACAAATCGACCCCAGTATTTATTCTTTGTAAACCTAGTACTTATTCTATCGGGGTCTCTTGCCGAACCGCTAAGTTAAGTGGAGGTAAACACACCAGCATCGGTTGTTAAGCGATGGTGGGGGTACAAACACAAACACACACACACACACACACACACACACACA
>NC_068990.1:46125808-46126378 GCF_001194135.2 Octopus bimaculoides
ATATATATATATATATATATATATATATATATATACATATGCACACACATATATATATACATATATTCATATATAGACATATATATATGCATATATATATGCATATATATATGCATATATGGGTATAGGGCGTCACCAACAGTAATACACACACATATATATATATATATAATTTATATTGTCATTTGATTGAACGCCACGCATCCATTTCCAAGTAAGTTTATCTGAATCTTTTTGATGCGACTCTACTCTATACTGTTTTTCTCCCCTATCGTTTTCTCTCTCATCCTTTCTCTAATTCCCTTTTTTCTCTCCTTCACCGTTTTCTATATGTCTCTTTCTCTCTCCCTCTTTCTCCTTTTCTCTCTCTCACACGTCACCATCGGCCATCTTTTTTTCCTCATGTGATCATCTTTCTTTTCTTTCAGGACTGTCCTAATGACTGGACGTATCCTATCTCTCTCTTCTATCTTTTCCCTTGTAAAAGAAAATATTTCTCCAGCGTTTGCTATTTTACCCACGTTCTGGTCTAACGACCCTCCATGTTTATTTTCGTTCGGTTTCCTTGTA
>NC_068990.1:46126388-46128611 GCF_001194135.2 Octopus bimaculoides
AGGAGCCCAACCACAAACCAACCGTTGTGTGGGCATTGATTTTATCCCCTGCAACCAACTCATATTCCTTTAGGATCGTGCCGACCGTCTCCACTTCAGAGGCGTTCGACACCAATCATATTAATAATTGTTTCAAATTTTGTCACAAGGGCAACAATTTTGGGGGAGGAGAGGAATCGATTACATCGACCCCAGTGTTCAACTGATACTTAATTTATCGACCCCGAAAGGATGAAAGGCAAAATCGACTCCAGCGGAACTTGAACTCAGAACGTAGCGACGGGAGAAATACCGCTAAGCATTACGTCCAGCGTGCTAACGACTCTACAAGCACACCGCCTTAATAATAATAATAATAATAATAATAATAATAATAATAATAATAATAATAATAAATGCCTTGATGCAATACCAGGTAGTAACTCTCACAGTTTCGGACTTTAAGTGATTGGGAGTGTTATCATGTACATGTTTTGTCTGGGTGTAAAAGATGAGTTACAGTAAATATTCTGCTTAATACCCCAGATTTGCTTGACAGTTCCTTGACATTCACCAGTTGAGCGTGTCTCTCTGTGGCTGACAATAAGTGCATCTCTGATCACGAGTAGGAGTAGTGGAGGAGCATCATAGCAATGTGTTGAGAGGAATTCCTTGGAGCTTAAATATTCAACCCCTGGAAACATGGGTGTTTTGTTTATCCTCCTTAAATAACCCTTATTAAGAGACCTTTTGTGCGGAATGGGTTACTCGACCTGAAGAAAATTTTAACTAACCCCCACCCGCAAGGTCAGGCACTGTTTCTCTTGATATGAGGTTTATATGTTGCGTACAGATGGTTGTGATGCATGTACCTGCTGTACACTTATTAGACGGTTAGTCATGATGGGTATATTGGACTTCGTATACCAATGTCACTTTGATGGCATGCGCTGCAATCTCACTCAATAATAATAATAATAATAATAATGATAATAATTTCTTTTATTTGCTACCAGGGCGAAGGATGAGGGGACAATACAAAGGCAGACATAGAATGTGTGGATTTACATTTAATGAAATGATAAAAACAAAAAAAATATATATATAAAGAATATATATATATATAAAGAAAATACACGGTACACAATAAACAAAAAAATAATCTACACGGTATACAATAAACAAAAAAGGTTAAATTTTAATATTAATATCGATGACGACGATAACGCCAACGACGATGATGACACAGAATAAGGAAAACACTGGAAGTTAGCAGAAAATATAAAATTAAAGAAATTGAAAATCGTGCACAAACACCAGTCAGAAGCTATTACTGAAGGTGGGCATTACAAACTAGATTAGGATTCGTTTCAAAACAAACTAAACACGTAACAGAGATTTGGTGAGTGTATAGGATCATAATGCGAATTGAAGCTAAGTATGTCAGATAAGATCATACATTATGTTACAATATGTAAAAGTAGAGCCAAAGCAAACGAAAAAAATCCCCCCAGAACTTACTGAATGATAATAAAGTCACAAGGTTTCGAAGTTGAGGGAAGTGTATAATCAATTATATCACCCCAGTTCATGACGGATATGTTATAATATCGACCCGCAAAGGATGAAAAGCTGACCTCAACAAGATTTGAACTTGAAATCGTAAGTAGTTGGAAGAAATATCGCAAATCATTCTATACAATGTTCTAGCAATTTCTGTCACTTCACCGTTTTTATGGAACAGAACATAACTGAAAAGTATCAAATCTTGGTCAGAAATCTTGAGAAAAACTTTGAAAAATGCAAATAAAATTAATCTTTGTTGTATTAAGAGTACTAAAAATAGCACCAGAAATGCTGGAACTGAGATTCTGATAGAAGAGTTGCTTCCACGATTCGGTAATGTTTTCTTAAATCTTTTTGAGTTGAGGAGACTTGTTATCTTTAAATCTCAAAGACTTGAATTCGTTGATATGATCAACATGGAATTTATCTATATTGCCAATCGGTATCATTACTTACTCAAACACCACTACCTACGTGTGTGTGCGTGTGTGTGCGTGCTTGTGTGTGAGCGTGTGTATGTATGTATGCATATGTGTATGAATATATGTACGCACACCCATATTCTATTCTGTTGTAGATTATATTTAATACATGTATATATATATTTATATACAATATGTATGCTCGTATATATATATATATATATATATATATATATATATATATATATATATATAT
>NC_068990.1:46128694-46134076 GCF_001194135.2 Octopus bimaculoides
TATATATATATATATATATATATATATATATATATATATATATATATATATGTGTGTGTGTGTGTATGCATACGTGCGCGCGTGTGTATGTATACATACATACTTACACTCACACCCATATACATGTATTTATATGTATAATTAAGTGCATAGAAATCATAAGAAGCAAAATAACCCCCCACCCCCAAGCTTTCAGTAATTGAGGTTTTGTCATAGCACAGAAACGGCGTCTCCTCCCTCTTTGCAGGGAAAAGCTACCTCACTACTTCTGTTCACATACGACACCAAAGAATTGATTCTTATCAATAATCGTAATTCTGCAAGTGTGTGAGCTGTTCAGAATGTTTAATATAGTTGTCAAGCACCAGTAACTAAGGGCGCTTTTGCGCATGTTGCTTGGAGACAAGACAAATTCTTAGCAAACTATCCGTCGGGAATTCATTCCAACAGGAACAGCTAGAAAGACAACACCGGTGATGTAAGTAGCTTATTTCCATTGAACTGTTAGCATACGCATTACGTTGAATTATTTTTTTCTTTCATTTCACTCACACTTATATTATTTTCTTTTAAGTGGTCAAAATGAGACTATATTTTGACAAGTGGGATAATATAGCGGTCATGTATTTTCTGAGTATATATAACGACTGAATTTAATGTAGAATGGTATTAACTGTCAATTGAGACGAAGAACCTCTTGCGCTGCAGCCAAGCCACCACGTTTCTATCGAAACTTCAATTTCTTAAATTCTACTATAAGCAGGCAGTTTTGGTAATTTTTCTTCAGTCCATTGTATATTTATTCAACCTTTGTTGGCGTATATTTTTAGCCTTCAGATAACTTTCTTTTAAAATCACGTGCGTATATTAAATTCTGTAAAGGAGAAAGAAAAGCCCATCACACCCCCGGATTCATTGGAAAATACCTTAATACAATGGAAACAGTTGTAAAGTATATATGTATGTACGTTTGAATTTACCAACAAGAGAAAATGTACTCAATACATGTAAAAGAGTTTCTACAATTACTTGATGTTGGAGTGGGTGGACTTTACTCTCGTTTTCGCTAGTTGCTGTGAAGAACTATATATATATATGCTTATTTTTATGTTAAGTTATAATAAAAAACAATTTTACATTAATATGATAGGTTACTCTATTCTTTTGTACGGCACAAATTTATTATTCCCAAACAAGAATATTGTTGACAGTGCCTCCGAAGTTTCGGCTAGCTAAGACATCGTCGGAGTGGCTTAGCAGGCAGAAACTTCGAAGTCACTGTCAACAACATTCTTGTTTAGGAACAATATGTATGTTTGTGTGTGTGTGTGTGTGTGTGTGCGTGTAATTTCACCGACAGTGACTTCACTGTCGATGAAATTGTTATAAATATTAGACTCTAAATTTCTATTGAGTTTGTTATTTAGTTAATATTCGCCGATTGTTAAGGCAGCGGGCTGGCAGAAACGTTAGCACTCCGGGCAAAATGCTTAGCAGTATTTCGTCTGTCTTTATGTTTTGAGTTCAAATTCCGCCGAGGTTAACCTGCCTTTCATCTTTTCGGGGTCGATAAATTAAGTACCAGTTGCGTACTGGGTCGATCTAATCGAGTGGCCCCTCCCCCCAAAATTTCAGGCCTTGTGCCTAAAGTAGAAAAGAATATTCACTGATTTTATGCAAATAACTAAACCCCACCTAAACATGCATACATACACACACACATATATATATATATATATAGTGGAAAATGTGTGAGATCCTTGGCACAGTTAGCGATATTTGAAAAAAGAAAAAGAACAACTTCACTGGTATTTCTAATCAGTTTAATTTATAATTTAAAAAGTTTTTAATAGAACTAAAATTTATATTATTAAAAAATTAAAAAAATATAAATTAAACTGACTAGAACTACCAATGAAGTCATTCTTTTTCTTTTTTCATATATATAATAATAATAATAATAATAATAATAATAATAATAATAATAATAATAATGATAATAATATTAGGGATAAAAATCCAAATTTACAGGTAAAAATTCAATTAAATTCAATTTATCAAAAATTAAAATTAAATTAAGTTTCACAGTATAAAACATATAAATATATAGTTTTAGAGAAAAGAACCAAAGTTCATGAACTCATCCATGAAAATCCAGTCAGATATACAAAAATTAATAAGTAAATGCACGATAAATAAGTATAATATAATACAAAGTAAATATCATAAGATAAGGATAATACGATTTTTACTTTGTATTATATTATACTTATTTATCGTGCATTTACTTATTAATTTTTCTATATGTGACTGTGGATTTTCATGGATGAGTTCATGAACTTTGGATTGGGACTGGCTTCTTGTCATACCTTGACTAAAATGTCAGTCTTTAAGTATTTTTCCTGATGGTGGTGGATTCTTTGTCGGTTTCGACGATGATCGTGCAGTTCTTCAACGAACTAAATTCCTTCTCGTGAAGTTAACTTGTAAGCTGTTGAGCATTCTACAGATGCGTATAATAGTAACGTAATTATCCGGGTCGGATCAGCGTGACACAATGTGTTAAGGATGGACTCTTGAATTACAAAATTACGGATATGATCGAAGAGCTAGAGGGGGTGGAAAAGAGAGAGAGAGAGAGCAAGAGAGAGAGAGAAAAAGATAGACAGACAGAGAGGGAGAGAGAGAGGGGAGAGGGAGAGAAAGAGAAAGAGAACAGAAGACTTTTGTACTTGACTGATACTTTATTTATCGATCCCGAAAAAATGACAGGCAATAACGTCGGCAGAATTTGATCTCTGGAACAATGGATTTAAGGATCTTATCTACTTGTTTTTCGGACTGCTGTGTATATGTGTACATATGTGTATGTCTATCTGTGTATATGTATGTATGTATGTATGTATGTATGTATGTATGTATGTATATATGTAATGTATGTATATATGTATGTATATGCATGTATGTTGTTTTTCATCATTTAGTTTTTCTCTTCATTCATATTTCCTCTCAGTTTTTTGATATTCCTTACATTATACAACCTAAGACTGCTTTTCGTTTCCAATATATAATTTGGTTGAATTGTTCCGGAGGAGCTGTGTCCACGATCTTTGCTTGCATTTAGAGACTGGTGTAGTTAATGTTCCTCTTGAAGAGGTGTATGTTGATAGCTTCAGAAAATATATTAAAAAAAGAAACGTTATGGAGCGAATTCTACAAGACTGACGTTCTGGGGGAGGCAAGACAAAGTGTAAGGGCTAGAACGGATCCTGGGGGTTGGGAGCACAATTTGGATGACGTGAGAAATTTAAAGTGAGGTGAGAAAGCCTGCGTGGAAATGTCACGAAGCCAGCTGATTTTGTGAAATAGAGTTCAATTTTGTATTAGTAGAAAAAAGCAGGAAGAGACAGCACACATGGGGAATGAAGACTGGAGCGTGTTGCTTAGTAGCGCAGCTAGGATGGCGGATTTTTATGAGGTTACGCTTTTGGGTCTGTTGCATAGGACTGTAGAGGTTTGGTGGCCAGTGGTGGTAGTGGTTGGAAACTGAAAGGCTGCTCTGGGCGGCGCACTCTCATCTATGTCACCGGTGCTGCTGAACGACTTCGTACAAACCAGTCAGTCGCAATTTTTCCTGATTTTTCAAAGCGGTTCAGCATATCTGCTCCCAGATGTGGAAGTAATACTTCATTGTGAGTTTCATCTCTTTTTTTTTTGTTTTGTTCTGAAGAGGAAGGTCAGTCATTGTGATGCAGTGTTTGCTATGTTGAGTAAATGCGTTCACTAGAAAGGATTCCTAATGGTGGGGGAAGTCGAGCATTTGTAGCGACTCTGACGGATTTAGTTGTGTGCTGTTCACGTTTTTCTTCATATATATAATGATTGTGTCTCTAGGTTGCTAAACAAGACAAAATCAGTACGACACCATTCCAAGGTGTTTTCGGAATCTCTATTCATTGAGTCAATGCAGAAATGGTGTGACATGTAGATGGCGTTGGATTAAATAGAAAAACTTCGGTTTTGCTCCCAATTTTAATAGTTCTATATTATGTAGAATTGGAACAAAGTGGGTGAAATGAAATAACTTTAATACTTGGTTATCTTTTACTTGTTTCACTCATTGGACAGCGACCATTTTGGGGGCACCGCCTGGAAGAGTTTAATCGACGTCAAACCGCCAAGTTACGAGGGCGTAAACAAACTAACACCGGTTGTTAAGCGGTGTGGGGGAGGACAAGCGCAAACACAGTAACATACAGACAATCATACACACATATGATGGGATTTCACATAGTTTCTGCCTGCCAAATTCACTCACAAGGTATTGGTCGATTCGGGGTATGTTGTAGAGGATACTTACCGAAAATGTCACGCAGTGGAACTGAACCCAAAACCACGTGGCTGCAAAGCGAGCTTCTTAACTACACAACCATACCTGCGCCTAATGGATAGGAATGTTTTCAGATTTATTCTTCATAAAAAAAGAAAAAAACTTCAAAATTTATTTTAAAAAAAAAACGGATAAAAATTAAACAGGATTGTCTTGTCTTTTATAGTAGCAAATGAGAAAATTAAGCTTTGTGTTGGGTGTTTTTCATTGTGTGGGTGGTTGAATTTCTGGTTTCAAAGGCCTTTTTAGCGACGGGGGAATCATTGTTCTTTTCACAAATCTTTACTCTGCTTAAAGACGGGTGGAAGTGAGAAAAACTGTTTTTACAGCTGAGAAATCTGTTACTGCCTGTAAATGTCAGCTGTTTTGCAATGAGGCATTTTAACACAAGAGAAGGTTATTTCAAATTTGATGTCCCTCTGGTATTTATTCATTTACTTATTTATTTATTTATTTATTTATTCGTTCATTCAGTTTGTGAATAATATCATCGTTGGTTACTGGTTATAGGTTTATAACAGGCCAATCGCTGGTTCACTGCGAGAGGTGTTTGTAATTCGGTGGATTTCACTCGAGGAGCACCGGCTGTGTGCCGAGGTTTACAAATATCACTATATTAGCAAAAGATATTCACACGCTCTAAAGCATGCACGTACGCTCGCATGCGCACACGTATGCATCCATCCATTCCATCCATCCATCCATCCATCCATCCATCCATCCATCCATCCATCCATCCATCTATCTATCTATCTACTATGTATCTATTCATTTTATGCACAATTCATAAAAACAATCAAACATTAAGAGAATCTATATATATAAAAATGAGAATGTCTGTCTGTCTGTCTGTCTGTCTGTCTGTCTGTCTGTCTGTCTGTCTGTGTGTGTGTGTGAATCCCTAGAACTCGAGAACTACGCAACCAATTTCATTCAAATTTTACACATGCCTTACTTAGGGTTCCAGTCAAAAAAAATTATTAACTTCTTGC
>NC_068990.1:46135755-46139040 GCF_001194135.2 Octopus bimaculoides
ACACACACACACACACACACACACACACACACACACACACACACACACAGAACTAAGTGTTTCATGCATAACTCCGATAAAGTAACTCATTTCTAATATAAAAAGACATGCATATATAGCATTTATTCACCATGATAATCATTTCTGCTATAGGTGCAAGGTCTGAAATTTGGGGGAGGAGGCTAACCGATTACATCAATCTCAGTACTTGACTGGTACCTAATTTTTCGACTTCGGAATGATGCAAGGCGAAGTCAAACTCAGGACGTAAACACAGATGAACCGCCACTAAGCATTTTGCTCGGCATGCTAACGGTTCTGTTTTATTATTCACTATAATAATAATAATAATAAGAATCCTTTCTGCTATAGGCACAAGGCCTGAAATTTGAGGGAGGGGATAGTCGACTACATCTATAACAACCCTGTTAATTCGCTGCCTTACCTCTGTAAACGTCGATGACTGAAAACTAGTTCTCAATAGCGTAGCTGGGATGGAATGGTGGTAGTTCGACTCCGTTGACACCTTTGTGACTGCTATATAATCCTGTATAGGGTATGGGGGGACAGGGACAATAAATTCAAAGGATACCCCTGACAGCACACACAAGCGATATCATATTGGTTTAAAATTTTAGCACACGGTTAGATGAATGGCAAAGTTGGCCTCGGCGGAATTTGAGATCAGAACGTAAAGACGAACCAAATGTTGCTAAGCCTTTCGGCTGGCGTGCTAACGATTCTCCCAGTTCTCTCCTTTGTAAAGCGATAAAATATTGGTTTCAAATTTTGGCACAAGGTCAGCAATTTCGGGGAGGAAGTTAGTCGATTCCTTCGACCCCTGTGTTCAACTGGTACTTGTTTTATCGACTCCGAAAGGATGAAAAGCAAAGTAGACCTCGGCGGAATTTGAACTCAGAACATAAAGACAGACAAAATACCGCTAAGCATTTTTGTCCATCACGGTAACGATTCTACCAGCAAAGTTATATTACATTATTTGGTATTTACCAGATTTGACATACGAGCTTATATGAAACACTTAAATTTTAGCAAGTTCTTTCTTGAAACAACTTTCTTGCTTTCCAAACCCAAATCTAAAGACACAGGTTGCTTCTCGTAGAGAATATGTTTGTCCGGATGAAGAAAAGTAGCCCCTATAAGCCTTGAAATATGCTATGTGAGTATTTAAACTGGCGATGCAGCTTTAGAACATGGTTCTCAGAGAACACAAGAGAAATTGGAATTCATTCCAATGATCCTATTATTGATTTTTCACCACAATGATAAGATCTCAGCCCTGTTCGCTCTAAATGTTTTTAAATCGGATGATATTCATGAGCAGACAGCGTCTGATTCTACTGAAATTTCCATAAATCATTTTTGGAAATGAAAACTTTTTATCTTCAGGCAAGTGTGGCACAAATATTTGCTTATTATGCGATTGGTACAACTCCGCAGCCTTTTCTCCGCTCTCTCTCTGTCACTCTCTTCTTCTTCTTCTTCTTCTTCTTCTTCTTCTTCTTCTTCTTCTTCTTCTTCTTCTTCTTCTTCTTCTTCTTCTTCTTCTTCTTCTTCTTCTTCTTCTTCTTCTTCTCTCTCTCTCTCTCTCTCTCCCTCTCTCTGTGTAGACACATAGAAATATACGCAAGAACCACATTACACCATAGTAATTGCATTTGTTGATTGTACAAGAGAAAAAAAAACAGACTCTCACCACAACTCACGGCTGCTGAACTTAAAAAGAATCACACACCACCACCACCATCACCACCACCACCACCACCTCCACTACTACTACTACTACTACTACTACTACTACTACTACTACTACTACTACTACTACCACCATCTTCCATGCTTGGCAACTGCTGCAATTGCGATTGTGCAAGCATTTTATGCTGCAACGATATGTGCTGGCAATCTGGATTTCCTTACATATTCATAATTAACAACAGCATCATCATCATCATCATCATCATCATCATCATCATCACCATCAACAACAACAATGGCAACAACAACAACAATAGCAACAGCAGTAGCCATAATAATAACAATAACCAAAAACAAACAGCAATAGCAAAGAACTGAAATATCAACTACAGCTAAAAGAAGCCAATGAGGGTATCTGTATATGGTCCCTTGATCCACTAGAAATAACAACCAAATTTTAGTAAAGTAAGAACGCATTGGACAATGCAATCCGTGATAAACTCTGCCTAAAGTGAAAATGAAATGAGGTGACGGATGGCTGTAATAGATTGGAATGTAAGTCTGCCCTAGGGCTAAACAACAATAAAAACGACGACAACAACAACAACAACAACAATGACTACAAAAATAAAAGAACAGCCACAATTACAAAGGTAAATGTAAATAGAACAAGAGCACTCAGAGAGCGCAAACCTCCGCCAAAGCAGCACCAAGTTCTCTCAACGATTAGCCGGGCATGATTTTTAAAATAAGAATATATGAAATAAACTCGACTGCTCTTAAAAACGAGAATAGTAAAAATGAACCTGACCACTCTCAAAAATTAAGTTAAAAAAACGGAAAAATAAATCCAGAATCATTGTCCGATACCGGATCGATCCCAAAATCTAATCAGTTTGTGCCAGTCACGAGGCCAAACATCCCTGAAAGTTTCTTCCGAATCTATCAAGCGGTTCTTGAGATATTATGTTCACGGATAAACATGCATACCTATACACACACGTGCGCGCGCGCGTGTATGTGGGTGTGCGTGTGTATGTATGTATGTATGTATGCATATATGCATGTAGGTATGTATTATGTATGTATGAATGCATGTGTGTATGTATATGCAACGTTTTAGATAATAGGTTCAGTAGACCAGGGCGGAGCCGGAGTTAAATAAATTAACCCTAACAATAAAAATCACAAGCAATAACATTCGTCATCCTAATCATCATCATCAACAACAACAACAACAACAACAACAACAACAGCATCCGCAACAACATTTGTGTCCTGCTCTGTGAGATAACAACGGAATTTCTAAAGTAGAAGCATTTGTTAATTTTTTAATCTTTTTAATGTCACACCTTTCTCTCACACCTCTTTCTTTCTTTCTTTCTTTTACACTCTCGCACATACACAGTCCTTTTCACACACACACGCACTCTCTCTCTCTCTCTCTCTCTCTCTCTCACACACACACACACACACACACACACACACACACACACACACACACACACTCTCTCTCTCTCTCTTTCTCTCTCTCTTTCTCTCTCTCTTTCTCTCTCTCTTTCTCTCTCT
>NC_068990.1:46139566-46142011 GCF_001194135.2 Octopus bimaculoides
CAGTAAAACACTTAATCGCGTTAATATAGGGATGTAGGTTCGAGTCCCATGCATATAGGAAAGTCTACTTTTTCTGTTGAGGGCTTATATACCGTGTTATTAGATTATTTTCCTTAGTCATTTGCACGGTGATCGCCATAAGCTTATAAAAAAATACCATTATTATTATTTACAGAATTGTAAAACTCGACACCGCTTAACAAAATCATTCGCATATATATATATATATATATATATATACATACACATACACATATTTATGTAAGCAGGTGAATGTATATGATAAGAGTTGAAGAAACGAGGAAAGTACCATTTGTGAAGTTAACTATGAAATTGAGAATATAATTAAAATTGAAATAGTAATTCAAGCTATCGGCTTAAATTACAAGCCCGATTGGAAGTTAAACCATTGACATACGTTTTATTTAACTGTTGTCATTCCTCCTTCACCAGCTGTCAAGCTGACGCTGGCGAAACTCCAGACTAACAGGCCACTGAATCGACTCAAAGAAACTATTACACTCTTCATTAGTATTGAGTACTTAACTAACTCATTTTTTACTACCAATACACACACACACACACACGCACACAGACACATATGTACAAATACACATACGCATAGACATTTATAGGTTTGGCGATTAACACAGGAAACACAAGTATCTATCTATCTATCTATCTATCTATCTATCTATCTATCTATCTATTTGTCTATCTATCTATTTGTCTATCTATCTCCCTGCCTGCTTACCTGCCTGTCTGTCTGTCTAGCCATTTATCTATCTATATTAATCGGGTCAGAAGTTACAGAGCCGAGTGTTTCGTGCGTTGGCACTTATGAAACTTTGATATCTACTAATGCACGAACCTCACGACCCTTGAATCACCTTGTAGCTTCTGCTGATCGATAGAAAATATATGAAAAAAATATATTAAAAAGTGTACCAACGTTTGGTAAGTACCCATACATGAAACTCTCGGCCCTTGAGTCACTCTGTAACTTCTGCCGATTAAAATAAATGTATATATATATGCATATATGTGTATGTATATACAATGACTTACATTTTCTTTCTCAATACGTTCCTGCAGATTTGAACGTGAATATGCAAATCGCTGTTGTAATTTGTCTATGGAGAACAACTCTCAAACAATGTATACTCACAACATATTCGATGTAAGTGAGGCAAAATTCTTGTTTAGTTTCATTGATCCGGGGTAGCTTTGGTTGAAGAGACGCAGTCAGGTCGAAACACCGCAGTGTCTTTAAATCCCGTTACTTCTAAGAATTGAGTGTGTTGTGAACACACATGGTCTGAAAGGAAAATGTGTATATGTATATAAAGTCATATACATGTCTATACATACATATACATATGTGTGTGCGTGTATGTTTATATACAGGATGTTCGGGCTAAATTTGATGTTTTTTAATGTCGCCTTTTTTCAGTAACGGCTTGATCTATCGGTGAGCATTCATCGGCGTTGGGGAGCGTAAATATTAGAATTGAAGTTGTGAAGAAGTTAGCTAACATGGAGGACTGGAAGCCATCTGAATATTGGAAAAGAGTTACCTGTATTATGAGGATTCGCGCCCGGTATCAAAATGTCGACGTCATGACTGCTGCTCAATGGCCTGTGAACACTGGTAAAGGCTTAAGACGTGACAGCTCTGTAGCTACGAAACCGTGGTTAGAGACTACGAAACTGTGGTTAGTAGGAAGGGAAACTGCAGGCACTCTGCCCGTGTCAGCACGCCAGAATTCATCCAGCAACTGCAGGACAAGGTAATGGAAGATCCAAGAAAGAGAATCCGGGGTTTGGTGAGAGAGATGGATACAAGAAGTGCAAGTGACAAATTCTGACAGCCAAGGCCAAGGAGAACCACAGAGAACCACAAAGAAGCTCCTGGAGAAGCTGAGGCATCCTGTTGAGCCGGAGATGTTCTGGTTCTTCTCAGATGAAAAGAACTTCTGCCAGGACTAGCTGCGCAACACCCAGAACAGCAGATGGCTTGCCTACAATCCATGTGGTGACCCAGATATAAAAATCAAGTTTCCTCAAACTGTGATAGTCTTTGGGTGTGTCTCCAGTGAGGATGACGTCATGCCGCCCCACATCTTTGAGCATAGCCTTAGGCTCAGTTTAGACGGCTATGTGAAGTTGCTGGAGACTGTGTTCAAACCCTGGCTGGAGATGATTGCTGGAAAGGCCATATGTGTGCTAGCATGTTTCGGCTCCTTGCCATACCTTCTGAAAGAGTCAGAAGTGGTTATCGGAGAATTTCTACGACTTCATCAGCTCCAGTTTCTGGCCTCCTAATTCCCCTGATTGTAATTCCATGGATTAATCACCAACTACTCTGCTTGCAATACCAAGGCCAAGTTGCTGGCCAAGATCAAAGAGGTGTTCGAAGATCTTACTAGGGACACAGTGAGGAAC
>NC_068990.1:46142235-46143405 GCF_001194135.2 Octopus bimaculoides
TGTGTGTGTATATATGGGAGAATTCAAGAAAAAACAACAGACGAAGACAGGTAGTGTAGACAACAAATGGATGTATTAGTATAACGCTCGGGAATAGAGAAAGTCTTTAACGTTTCGAGCCTACGCTCTTCAATAGAAAAGAACACAGAAAGAAACAAGGAGAGAGAAAAATAGGTGTAGTGGTCAGCGATCTATCATGGCGAATACCGGACAGAAGGGTCACGTGCACGCGCGTGCGTGCATGTATGTATGTATGTATGAGCATGTGTGTATGAGCGCGCGCATATGTATGAATACATGTATACGCACATATACACAGACGCACATATATGTGTCCTTCTCTTTAGATATTCATCTTTATGTTACTATATTGTTTTCTATTGACACATTTTCCATCCAGTGATTAATCATTATAGATCTTTTCATGCTATATATGTCATGTCTCTTAGTTGCGTTGACGGAGACATGCGTGAAACTCTTAGTTGTGAGTGTGTATTTATGTATGTGTGAGAGAGGGAGAGAAAGAGAGAGAGAGGATGGAGGGAGTGAGATTGATTTTAGCCCAACAATAAACACTACTTTTGTATCAAGCGTATATATTCCCTCTTGTTTGTAATCTAAAACGTAGACGCACGTACTTATATTCACACATATACACACTAACTCGCGCACATACACAAGCTGCTTGAATGGAGTCCTTTAGATAACTATAACCGGCTGATTCATGTTGGGGAAGGTATATAACAATACTCTGAGAACGTTTCGGACCCCACCCATTTTGATAACAATAACCGCTTGATAGTTTGATAACATTCTTCATGATTTATATGTTGCCTTCACAAAATAAACGTGCGCGTGTCTGTGTGTGTGCCTAAATATGTATTTATGCATGTATATCTATCTATCTATCTATCTATCTATCTATCTATCTATCTATCTATCTATCTATCTATCTATCTATCTACCTATCTGGTGGACGCGTCTGAAAGGATTAGAGACAAATACTTTCCTCTCTGGTCAATCTCTCATCAACTTTTTCAAGTATCACTTGAAAAGGAAGGTGAGAGTAGAGAGGCAAGTGTTGTCTAGCAAATGTTTCGAAAAAAGATGGATACATGTAGCAAGAATGGCACGTATAAATGACGAAGCCACCTTGACCATGATTCTATA
>NC_068990.1:46143723-46150662 GCF_001194135.2 Octopus bimaculoides
AAAGAAACCTATCTACCTATCATCTATCTATCTATCTATCTATCTATCTATCTATCTATCTATCTATCTATCTATGCGTGTGTACTTGCCAGGCTTTCTCTTTCAATGTGTGCGTGTATGTATGTGAGTGTGTGTGTTTGTGTGTGTGTATGCGTGTGTGTCTGTTCGTAAACAAGCCACCGGTTAAAAGGAAGTAGTAATACGAAAAATTCGGCTGGTTAGTTTTATTTATACTAAACCTACCATATTTCGACAAACCTGTCATTCTTTATCTTATGTACACTCGCCACCCACACATACACAGAGCAATGCACACACACACACACATTCATTTATCAACACACACATAAAACTCCCAATCTCTCTCATACTTTTTTATTTGAAACTTTATCTTCAGTCATTCCCCTTTCTTGTTTCCTCTGCCTTCCACTCCTCTCATTTTTCTCCTTCTCTGTATATATTGTATCCTCCCACCCTCACTCATTTTTTGTTTTGTTTGACTTGTTGCTTTCATGTATCCCTTTTCTTCTCTCTCCTCACACTAACTCTCTCTCTCTCTCTCTCTCTCTCTCCCTTTCCCGCCTCTCACTTTGTCACATATATTCATCCCTTACGCACGTTATTAAATCTCCTCCTCCCCACTCGCGCAAACTTCCTTCTCCTGTCTCTCAAAGTAAACACTCCCCCTTTCTCTGCTTTATGTTTAAATCCCCCTCTCTCTATTTACCCTTGCTTTCTAATAACTTTTCTCTCACTTGTTAATGTCCAGTTCTCATTCTCTGCCTTTTTCGTTTCTCTCTCTGTCTCTTTCATTCTCTTTCATTCTCTCTAAACACCTCATCTCTTTCTCTTTCTCTCCCCCCCTCTAAACACTTCACCTCTCTCACTTCCTTTCATTCTTTCTTTCTTCTTGCACCCCCTCTCATGACATAACAATACGCTTCTGCCGCAACACTCAACCTTACAGGATGCAGTTTCACCATACATACTTCACTTGAGACACACGCACATTTTGACGCACGCTCGCGTGCAACCACACACATTTGGGTGGAGCTGCAATAACTATATATACTTTGGACACACACACACACACACACACACACATACTATATGCGTATATGTCTGTAAATATGTGAATGTGTCTGCATTCCTATGCGTACGAACTTCTCATTACATGTGTAAGCGTATATGTTGACTTGTGTCTGTTTATTCGTGAATATAATCTGTGATAATATGTGTTTGTTTGCCTTCACGAACGTATGTATGTCTCTCTCTCTATATATATGAATGCATGCATGTATGTGTAAGTGCGTGTGAAGAAAAGAGAAGGAAAAAGGAAAGAAGAAGCTAGCTTTATCTCCTGTCCTGACCGAGAAGCCACTCAAAATAAAGTATTTCGTACAAGAGAGAGAGAGAGAGAGAGACCTCCAGCAAGTAGCTGCCAGGGATACTTCTATAGGAAATATTAGCTGTGTGTGTATATATATATATATATATATATATATATAACCAGAGTATCTTGGGGAGCAAATCAAAATGGTAAGTTTCGATTAGTTTCCTGTTTTATCCATTCTTTCTATCTTCCCTTTTGTCTTTCTTTTCTTCTTTATTTCCTTCTTTCTTCCTTTCTTGTCGTCTTTCTTGTTTTCATTCACCTTTTCATATTTAATTTGCTTTTCCATTTTCTTTCTTTCTTTCTTTCTTTCTTTCGCTCTTTCTTTCTTTCTTTCTTTCGCTCTTTCTTTCTTTCTTTCTTTCTTTTCTCTTCTTTTCGTTCGTTCTTTCTTTCTTTCTTTCTTTCTTTCTTTCTTTCTTTTCCCTCTTTCTTTTCTTCCTTCCTTCCTTCCTTCCTGTCTCTCTCGTTCATCTCTCACTCTCTCGGTCTCACTGTCTCTCCTTCCCGTTTCTCTCTTCCTTTCTCTCTTTTTCTCTGCTTCTTCTTTTCTAAGTTTCTCCATTTCATCCCCTCTCTTTATCTATCTTTTACTTTTATCTTTTGATGTCAAAGATTTCTCAAAATATCACGTTCAGGCATACCTCAACCTACGTCGTTTCGAGTTACGTCTTTTCCGACTTCACGTTTTTATTTTTACTTAAGTCGCATGTCATAGAACCAATTACCCGACGTAAGTTGAAATACACCTGTATATTGTATTAACTTTTCTTTCTCTCTTCTTCACTCTCTCTCGAGTCTCTTTCTCTATGAATCCCCTCTTTCTGCATCTATCTCTTTTATCTCTTTCACTCCCTCTCTAGTCTCACTCCCTCTCTAGTCTCACTCCCTCTCTAGTCTCACTCCCTCTCTAGTCTCACTCCCTCTCTAGTCTCACTCCCTCTCTAGTCTCACTCCCTCTCCTTCTGTATCTATCTCTGTTATCTCTCTCAGTCTCTCTTTCATTTCTCTCTCTCTTTCTCTCCCCTATTCTTTCAGTCTCTTTCCTTCTATCTCTCTACCGTTCGCCCTTCCTTCCTCTCTCTCAGGCCTCCTCTATTTCTGTCTCAGTGTTTGTTGTCTTAGTTTCTTTCTCTTTCACACAGACACATTTATTTATCATATTAACTCCACAGAGATTCAATATATAATCGAAGTCGATAGTATTTGTTTCTATCTGAATTCGAATTCGATCAGAATAGCTAAGTCTTTCATCCACACTCACTAAAACGAACACAACAAAATAAATACCATTCACTCACTGGTTTTGATTTAATCATCAGCAATTTTCTTTTCTACTATAGGTACACAACCTGAAATTTTGTGGGGAGGGGGGAAGTCGATTACATCGACATCAGAGATCAACTGGGAGTTATTTATCGAACTCGAATGTATAAAAAAAAAGCCGACCTCGGCGGAATTTGAAATCACGACGCAGAGCCGGAAGAAATACTGCAAAGCAGTTGTGACCGGCGTGTTAACGATTCTGCCGGCTCATTGACGTTAAAAATCGTAATATTATTGTAATCTTTTCTCTGTGTATATATGTCTCGATTGCCAATTTAAAACATCATATTTATTTTCTCATATTACTTGTAGAATGATTAATAGGGTTCTGCGTAGAAGCTAAATGTATCAGATGAGGAGAGAATGTGCGTGCTGGATAGTTAAGAAAGTTCGCTTTGTAACGATGTGGCTTTGGGTTCAATTCTATTACACGAGTGATACTTAGAATTTGGTAGCATGAAACTGTGCAGAAGTCAGTTGTGTGTGTGTGTGTGTGTGTGTATATATATATATATATATATATATGTATATACATACTGTTTTGCTCCTTTTATTTGTTTCGGTCATTTGACTGTAGCCATGCTGGAGCACCAACTTTAGTCGAACAAATCAACACCGAAACTTATTCTTTGTAAGCCTAGTACTTATTCTATCGGAGTCTTTTGCCAAACTGCTAAGTTACTGGGACGTAAACACACCAACATCAGTTGTCAAGCGATGGTGGGGGACAAACACAGACACACAAACACACACACATATATACACACACATACACACACACACACACACACACACACATATATATATTATACGACGGGATTCTTTCAGTTTCTGTCTTCCAAATCCACTCACAAGGCTTTGGTCGGTCCGAGGGTATAGCAGAAGACACTTGCCCAAGGTGCCACGCAATGGGACTGAACCCAGAACCATGTGGCTGGTTAGCAGGCTACTTACCACACACCCACTCATATATATAATATATATATATATATATATGTGTGTGTGTGTGTGTATGTATGTGTGTGTGTATGTGTGTGTGCGTGTGTGCGTGCGCGTACGTATATCCGTGTATGTATGTATGTATATCATGTTTGTTCTGTATCGAGTTGCAAATGCTACTTTTTCAGTATCACCGTTATAACAAAAGAAGTGAATCACTATTTTCCCTGTTTAGAAGAATGTGACCAACAACGCTATTGTTCATCGGTTGCAATATAAAATAAAATAAAATTAAAATATATTCGCTTCTAACTCTCAATTTGGATTGTACTCTTTGTTCGAAATGTCTCAGGTTCAACTGTATGCTGCAATGTGAATAGGCCATAAGTTATATGCAAGAGACTAGGGTCACATCCAGAAGGAAATATGTCTCCCATCTTTTTAACACCATTAGCTCAGATAAAGGAAGGCAGGAGCAAGTAGAGACCAAGTGTGTTGCCTCTTTCTCTTTTTAGGTATATTATTATAGTTGTTATAATATCATCATAAATATTATATATGTTGTTGTGTCATTCTCTTTTAGTGTTTTATTATTTAGCACACTCACCGGCAAAGTTTCTACTCATTTACTTTTTTTTTTTCTCAAAATTTTCGTTGCGTCTGTAATTCATAGCCCCTCACAAACCAAATCCAAAAACAAAGTATTATATATGTATTATACGATAATTATAAATCATTATATAATGCATATATAATACTATATGCATTATGTTATATTTTTTCCGTGGGGTTGGGCAGCTGTAAGCTCAAGGAGCGTTCCTGATGGCTAAATCTATAGCTCCCTGCATTAAACGCTGAAAATCGTGCGAGAAATTAATCCAGATTTCGGGTGGTTTATATCAAGATTGTGAGGGGTTATGAATTAAAGAAAGCTGTGAAGGGGCATAAATTATGTAAATATACATTTTCTGACGCGCAAAACATGGAAATATCGGGTGTTTTAAAATTAAATATAGATAAATAGTTTTTAAAATTAAGTAGTTAAATGACTGGAAAGTGTCCGGTAATTTCTAATGATGCCGACAATGTCTAGTAACGTCCAATGATGACAACAAGCAGTAACTGATAAGAAAAGAAGGAAAAAGAAAACGTTACAGTTTCGTCAAGTTTTCCGGCCAACGCGAAATAGTTCTAAATGAAGTCAATATGATAAAAATCAGATAAATTAGAAAGGAAAATGAGGAATGAAGACTAAATCTACATGGTATATCTCCCATATTTGATTGCATATATCCCGAATATGTATTAACGCAAATGGACATCTAACCCCGCCCAAAGTTACAAGCATTTTTGATGAGAAACTGAAGTATCCTTCAAGCTAATGTTTATCCTGCACTGCTAACAAGAGTTAACTTCCGGTACTCAGACATCAACACAGCCACATAATCTTGAAATGTTATTTACTCACTACGCCCATCATCATCTTCACCACCACCATCCTTCTTGTGAGGGCTATAAAATCAGTGTCAGTTCTCTCCCGTCAAATTTGTGCCGAGAGCGGAAGATCGGAGAAACTATTATTAATAGAATCAATAGTGCGTCGGACAAAATTACTTCGGCTCATTATGTTCTGCGTTAAAAACCCGCTGAAGTTAACTTTAACATTCATCCTTTCGGGATCGTTAAAGTAAAGCTCGAGACAAGTATAGGGGTTGATATATAATCAACTAACCCGTCCCTAACACATTTTGAGACTATGTGACAATGCAAGAAATAATTTTGTTATTGTTGTTGTTGTTGTATCAGTAGTCCTTTTCTTATTGCCAGCTTCTTGTGTCTGGATAGCTTTTGTACATGGCGAGAGCTCTGTTTCATGTTATGCTTTTTACGTTGCATTTTTCAATGGTTAAGTCACAGGATGAGGGGCAGCATCCACTCCCCTATTTAGGGGCTCTGCGATTGATGGGTTGAAGGAATGAACTTATTCTCAGACCAGAGAACTGGCCCCCAAATGCTTACAATGGACTAGACTAAGGTTAGAGGCAGTCAAGGGTCAGGTGGTGACGATTAAATCTACAATCAATTGGACTTTCACACAAATTCTATTTTCCAAATTTCACGCACTGGGCTTTTGTGGATCGGAAGCTTATGGTAGTGGGATAAAACGCGAACCCATGTACTTATGTAGTGAGCTTCTTGAGAGTAATCTTATAGAAATGTATGTATATAGTCTCGAGTAGTGGTAGATTTTTTGTACGTTGTGTATGTATATGTACAACCTTAGACTTGTGTCAGTACTGGAGTTTGGGTTATATTGCTATCCCTAGGGTTTCTAAACACATTATTATTATTGTTGTTGTTGTTGTTGTTGTTGTTATTGCGAGCTGGCAGAACTGTTAGCACGCCGGGCAAAATGCTTAGCGGTATTTTGTTTGTCTTTACGTTTTGAGTTCAAATTTCGCCGAGGTCGACTTTGCCTTTCATCCTTTCGGGGTCGATAAATTAAGCAGCAGTTACGCACCGGGGTCGATGTAATCGACTTAATACCTTTGTCTGTCCTTGTTTGTCCCCTCTATGTTTAGCCCCTTGTGGGCAATAAAGAAATAAGAAATGTTAGCACGCCGGGGAAATGCTTAGTGGTATTTCGTCTGTCTTTATGTTCTGAGTTCAAATTCTGCCTAGGTCGACTTTGCCTTTCATACTTTCAAACAGTTGCGTGCTGGGGTCGATCTAATCGACTGGCCCCCTCCCCAAAAATTTCGGGCCTTGTGCCTAGAGTAGAAAAGAATATCAAAACAAACACAGGTATAATAATAATCATTATTATATTTGTATATCAATCACATTAGATAAATCCAGTGATGGAAAAGTGATGTTTCAAATCAATCCAAAAATGTTTCTACGCTTGTTCGTTTGGTGATGTATTCAAAGCGTTTTCATTGCCTCCTCTCGCAAAAAAACTTCAGGGGGTGCGATTGCACCCCTTTCACCCCCTGTTCCTGGGCCTATGCATGTCTTTAACGAATATTCACTCCGAGTCTTAAATGTTCATGCACCATCATATATATGATACCATAGAAAGCAGTTGCTTTTTCTGTTTTGCATCAAATCACGCCGGTTAAGTGACTTGGCCAAAGATCAAGAACAAAATAGCACGTGCAGTTAGATATGAACTTACTTATATATGAGTCAGATATCTGAGAGCCTCTAAGTAGAACTACTGTGCTGCTGTGTATACTATATAGACAAAAACAATTATGTATATATATATATATATATAT
>NC_068990.1:46151516-46154187 GCF_001194135.2 Octopus bimaculoides
TATATATATATATATGTACATACATGTATATATATTAATCTCGAGATACACTCTGTAATTTCACTCCTATAGAAACAAGAAAAATTTCAAGAATTTAAAACTACACAAATGTTGCTTCTCGACGTTGCAGATGAGATCAAAGTGGTCAACAATTTGAAAAGCAATAATCACGATATCTATCTGCCTGCCTACCTAGCTATGTTTTTATAAGATTGTGTAAGTATACACGCACACACACAAACATATAAACACAGGCACACACACACACACACACACACACACACACACACACAGATGTAATTATATATAACATGTGTATGTGTGTGTGCAAGTGTCTGTGTATGCGTTACTATAAACTCGGAGTGTGAGCTGGAATGTTTCACTGTTAGTATTTATGTGTGTTTATCTATATTTTCTTGGATCTATCTATCTATCTATCTATCTATCTATCTATCTATCTATCTATCTATCTATCTATAAATCAACCCGCTCCACCACCACATATCTGTCTATCATCAATACCAACACAATAGACTTCAACATCAAAGCCATTGCAACCTTCGCCATTGCCAGCCCACTATTTTCTTAATGACCATCAACAACCGTAACAATAGTATGATAAGCAGCTCCAGCTGTAAATATAAAACAGTCACATGAGATAACATGGCACTCTAGTGTGTTTTAAATGTTCAGTCGTAGGTCAATGAGAATTAATTTGAAACTAAACAGCAGCACAATTTAATTAAGAATTCCCATCTTCATTATCAAATCCAAAACCAATACAATTAACACTATTACCGCTACCAACCCATGAACCTCTGAATAATCAACTGGCAACAGCAATAAAAATTTCGGCATGATAGTAATGCCTGTAGCTACATATGTTATACATATATATATGTACATAACTCAAGTCAGAGGTACAAGAAGTGAAATGCTTATACACCGGGTAACCCTTCAACTTGCTGTAATTCCTCATACTCAAATTTTTCATTTTTTTTCATCTCTTTTCCACTCTTACAGCCATAGGAAGATATATATTTTTACTCTCACAAAACCGTTCTTTTCTGGTGCTATTTTTTCCTACTGCATATTTGTTGTGGATGACTTTTGATTTCCGACAATTCAAGATGTTTGGGGGAAAAAAACCATCAAGAGGAACTGAATCTAGTTGTGCGAAAATGAACTGTTATAGAATTGCTTTGAATGTTAAACCTGATGCTTTAAAGAAGCTTGATGCGGGAGGACAAACAACCAGGTTACCAAAACATTTAAGCTTGCAATGTCTACAGCGGGAACAATATATGACAATAAAAGGAGAATTAAGTCACGTACTCAAGAAGTTACTTCGTTAACTGCCCGAAACTTAATTTTTCATTGATCTAATGTGATGCTTAAAATGGAACGGCTCTCGGGTGTATGAACCAACGATCAGACTCGACACATTGCACGAGTAAGCATAATGATAATTTGAAAAGCCAAGAGTTTGTGGGGCACTTTTCAGAAAAATGGAAGGTGAAACTTTTAAGGAAAAACCTTTTGTAACAAAGTCTGATTTGAAAGGTTTAAGAAACGCATCAATTTGCACCGCATAAATTTGACTGGTGAATCTGCCAGTGTTGATACAAGCAAAGGCTGTTACTAATTATCCTGAGCAGCTGAAAAAGGGTAAGTGGAGGGAGCTATGCACAAGAGAAAGTATACAATGTTGATGAAACTGCACTTTTCTAGAAGCTAATTTACAGAAGCTTATTTATTCTTTAATGTATTTACTTGAAATGTTTTTATGTATACTTATAGCACTGTGTAAGTTTAGAATTTGTTATTCTATTGTATAAAAGTGGCCATATTTCATTTCTTTTCTTTTTTTCGAAAATATCCGTCGGAATGCATTATCACTTTAAAACATAAAAGCCCATGTGAGAATTAATTTCACGTTACATAATTCCATGATACAAGTTTTGAGGGGCGCATAACTTCCGTTACGCAAGGGATTTCCGTATACAATAATCTCACGACTATCGCGGGTGTTACGCTCCAAAATCCCACGCGATAGATGAAAATCTGCGAAGTAGAAACAGTACTGTATATTTTTTTTATTATTCTTATAATTTGTATATATTTATTTTATTATAAATGCAAAACAGCACCACGAAGGAATCGATGTAAGCTTAAATAATAAACCACGATTGGTGAACCGCGATAGTTGAATCGTGATAGGTGAATCGCGATGTGGCAAGGAATTACTGTATATACATTTATATGTGTTATTACCTTTCTATTTTTCATCTCTTCCTTCTTATTCTTTCTCTCCCTTTCGTTCACTTTCACCCTACCCTCTTTCTGACTGTCTTCGTCTCTAGATGCGCGCACACGCGTGTGAACATACTTTAAAGACTATTTTGATATTTTAAGAATTTCACCTTGCAATACCGGTCTGTACATGTCCAATCATACCACAATATTTATACCTACTTATTATATCACCTATCCCCTCTTGTCAACCTAATAGAAAACTCATAGTTGGGACACAATTAGCTTAGTCGATTTAGCACAATGTACATATATATACATGTGGGTGTATGTGTGTATGTATATTGTAATGAGATTTTATACACACACATGCATACTCATATATATATATATATATATATATATATATATATATATA
>NC_068990.1:46155156-46155414 GCF_001194135.2 Octopus bimaculoides
CTTCGTCCCTTGATACCCTAAGCTCGTGCTTATTTTGTTTAATGGTTAATCCAGCGCTGTATGTATGTATGTATGTATGTATGTATGTATGTATGTATGTATGTATGTATGTATGCATTCATGCATGTATGTATGTGACTGTATTAGGTCGTCAAGTATGAAATTTGTAGAAAAGAAAAAAGTTTGCTAATGTTTTATAAATACAAGGACTAGTTTTATTCATCAAAGCATGCACCCATATTGTCAATACACTTTTGT
>NC_068990.1:46155514-46156081 GCF_001194135.2 Octopus bimaculoides
AGCATCGTCGGAATTAAATTTTTTTTCTTATCAAAAAGTTATCCAAATTCTGGAAGAAGTGGTAGTCAGTGGGGGCAAGTTAAGGAGAGTATGGTGGATGATGGAGAACTTCCAACTCTAACTTCTGTTGTTTCACCAATGTCATTTTTGCGATGTATGTGGTCTGGCGTTGTCTTGCAATAAAATAGGAGTGGATCTGTTGACTAATCTAGGCTGTCTTTTTGTAAGTTTCTGCATCATTTGGTCCAGTTGGCTGTAGTATACTTTGGCCGTGATTGATGAGCCAGGTTTAATGAAATCATAATGGATCACACCTGCGCTAGACCACCAAACACTCACCATCAGCTTCTTTTGATGAATTTTGCTTGTCTTTGTCTAACCATTGTGCTGAACGTTTACGGTTGTTGCATCGGATCCATTTCTCATCACATGTTACAATTCGATTCAAAAATAATTCATCTTTGTGACGAGAAAGTAGCATAATGCAGGCTTCCAAACGTTGTTGTTTCTGATTTTCATTGAGTTCATGTGGAACCCACTTATCCAACTTTTTCACTTTACCGATTT
>NC_068990.1:46156091-46160111 GCF_001194135.2 Octopus bimaculoides
GTTCATGTGGAACCCACTTATCCAACTTTTTCACTTTACCGATTTGAACTAGGTGAGTCAATATTGTTTGCTTGCTAACACCAAACAACAACAATAATCACGGGCACTTTGAGAAGGATCTGACTCGACAGTGGCTTTCAGTTCGTCATTATCCACCTTTGTTTCTGGTCGACCGCTTGCTCATTTGTGAGGTCAAAGTTACCAGAACGAAATTTTGCAAACCAATTTGATACTGTCTGCTGTGTAATAATAGTAAAATGAAATACTCCATTAATATTCCGAGCTGTTTGTGATGCAGTATTTCCAAGAAAGAACTCATATTTCAAAACTGTATGAGTTTCCGACTTATCCATCTCTAAACAAAAATAGCAAAAAACAATTTGTAAATACTTTATAAAGCGCAAAATGAGTGAGGATAAAGAAATAGATGTGTCAGCTTTCTAACAAAAAGTAAAGATTGTCAAAATATAATAATGGCGCATAATGAGCAGCTGTCAAAGTTTACCATATACCTTACTACAAATTTCATACTTGACAACCTAATAGATGTGTCCTGAGTATGACATAAAACCGCATCCAGTTGTGAGACTTTGGTTCGGGACTTCCAGGGCTTTGAGGAGTGTGGAACCACCTTTTAGCCACTATTGTTCCAAAGTCTATTCTGACCTACAATAGTAGTTTTCATTAAGGCCCTAGCTATGGATTAATTATCATGTTAGGTCTTGCCTACGTATGCATGTGAAAACTGAACCCGGCGAATTTTGTAGAAGAGAGATCTTCGTAGTTCAGCGGAGTAGGAAAATAGTTACAGCAATACATTGCTGAGAGCAGAGAGGAAGATAATACAAAAGTATGACATCTTGGTCATCCACTGCATCCATCTCCATTCCCAGCCGTCTTGACCTGGTCTTGCCACTGAATTGAAGATGATCTTAGATGAGAGAGTGTAGTTGATGGTGCGCAACAATTCTTTACTTTAAACAATGTCACTACAGAAGTCATCAGTCATCCTTAACATGGCTAGACAGTCCTTGTCGTTTTGACGGACGAACAGCTGTATGTATGTATGTATGTATGTATGTATGTATGTATGTATGTATGTATGTATGTATGAATGAATGAATGTGCAGATTTGTATGTTTTATGTACGTATTCTCATGCATATAGTTGCATATCTAGACATGTTCATATATATTTAAATGATAAACTTCTGGAAAGTTTCACAGATTCTTACAGTTCCAGTGATGGATTGGATTTGTAGTCTTCGAATTAGCTTTTTCCTTTTTGGTTTTAAGAAGTCTAATTTCTCAAGATTGGTATTTAGGCAGTGTGTTGCATATCCCATATGTATGTATGTATGTATGTATGTATGTATGTATGTATGTATGTATGTATGTATGTATGTATGTATGTACGGTACGGTACGTACATATGTATGTATGTGCGTACGGTACGTATGTATGTATGTATGTATGTATGTATGTATGTATGTAATGTATTGTTGTTGTCGGTGGCTGTCATAGTTGTAGAGACGATGGTGGCAGCGATGGTAGTAGTAATGATAGTAGTGGTAGTGGTGATAATGATATTGTAGTGAGGGTGATAATGGTTTTGGTAATAGCGGAACTATGGTGATGGCGAGGGTGGTAGTTGTGACCATGGTGCTATGGCGGTGATGGTGAAGAAGGTAGTTGTGACCATGGCGGTGCTATGGCGATGTACAAGTAAGGTTTCGTTTACCACTAAGCAGATGTATATGTTTATTAAACACACCTCACTAACCCTATATTGTTACTACGAAAACATTAAAGACACCTTCAAGTTATTTCCTCTGTCTGTGGCTTTGTTTACTTCCAACATAACATTAAACAGTGTTTCATCTTGTGTTTATCATTGCCGAAGCTGTCTTCTTCTTCTTCTTCTTCTTCTTCTTCTTCTTCTTCTTCTTCTTCTTCTTCTTCTTCTTCTTCTTCTTCTTCTTCTTCTTCTTCTTCTTCTTCTTCTTCTTCTTCTTCTTCTTCTTCTTCTTCCTCCCCCTCTCATCCTTCCCCTCTGCTACTACAGCAATGAGGATGTTTGAATTGATTATGATTTTTGTTTGGAGCAAAAGCAATTTTTAGGGAATCACATGAAATCATCCCAAATGTATAGCTGGTACCTTAGGTCAATGGTGATGATGATGATGATAATGATGACATTTAATACATTTATAGTAGCAGCAATAGTAGCAGTAGCAGCATCAGTAGTACTAGTAGTAGTAGTAGTAGTAGTAGTAAAGTTTATCGAGCACATCGACGCGTACTTTTTTTATCGACCCGGGAAGTATGTAAGGCATGTAAGTATGAGACGACACTGTCTTCCTCTGTATCTGCTCTGGTCATCCTTGGAGCAAAGACCAGTGATGCTTTGTAGCGGCAGCAGCAGTTATAGCGTCCCTATCATATGCAGTTCAGGGTCTTGCTATTGTTGCTGCCCCTCTTGCTACACACCTATTTCTCATTTTACTTTTCATCTTTCGGCAGAAAGTCTCTCAAATGTTTCTTCTCTCTCTCTTTATTAAAAAGAAAAAATCCTATGTCGTAGAACTAGACCTTCTGTCCCGTCAGACTCATCTCCTTTCTGCTCCAATAGTGGGGTAAATTTGTGGTATTCGGAAAGAAGGTTATTAGTTTTTGCAGAACCCACCTGACCATGATATTGCAGATTACTTCTGCACTTACAACCTGCCCATACTGTGCCGTTAAGATGCCAACATTTCTGAGCATGACTCTTGAATTCCTTTTGCCCATGCTAGCCTTTTTGCCTTACCCTCAAACTAAACAGGCGCACATTTTCATATTCTCTGGTCCAGTCGAGAGAGCTTACATTCTGCTAGGTAGGGCTCCCTCTAATATCTCTTTCGAGGGCGCATGGAAACTCCCTGTTATTTGCAAAGCATAGATCATAGGATTTTTTCACTTTATTTCTAGCCATATCTTGGATAAAACCCCGGGAAAAGTGACATTTCTCTCTCTCACTCACTTTTTTCTCTCCCTCCCCTCCTCTCTCTCTCTCCCCATACATCTTCCATATTTTTCTCTTTTCCTGGGATTGGCTTATATCCATTACCTCCCTATGACCCTCGACGTTCACAAAGGATTTGTTGTTGCCGAGGCTAATGTTTACAATGTTTTATTATCATTTAGTTTGATATTTCCACTACCATTGCTTGTGTTTTCAATGTGTAGCTGTAAATGTTTGTGCCTGAATATTTGTTAAATAATTATAGTATATTTGTTTTTTATTTTAAAGTATGATTTTATGTTTGAAGATAAAAAAAAAGCAAACAAATAAAAGCGTGGAGTGTTTAATCTTTTTTCGTGGGTGGAGGAGGGCACTTAGAGTAATACTTCTCCCTGCTATCACTGACAGGACCGTTTTGATAAAAAAAAAACAATAAAAACAAAAAAAAGAAAATAATGAGAAATGATGCAAAAGCAACGATGCAGTTGAAGAGAGTAAGTCAATGACAGACCTTTCTTTTTTCCTCGCAGGAGCGAAAGGGACAAATCTGATTTCAGCAGGATTTGAAATCAGGACGCACAGAGCTGGAAACAATAAAAACCGCTAAGCACTTTGTTTGCTGCGCTAACGATTCTGTCAAATCACTAACTTGACAATAATAGTAATAATAAGTGTAATAAATAATTATAATAAACTCAGTGGTAGTGGTAGCAGTCACAGCAGCAGCAATCGTAGTAGTAGTCGCAGCTACAGCAGCAGCTGTATAGTAGTAGTAGTGGTAGTAGTAGTAGTAGTAGTAGTAGTAGTAGTAGTAGTAGTAGTAGTAGTAGTAGTAATAGTAGTTGATATTTGTGGAAATGGTATTTAGATTAGTATCATATAACTTTGTAATGAATGTAATTTGGTAATTTAGCAAAGTATAAAACAAACAGCAGCAACAACAACATCATCAAAAATCATTAACCCCTGGTATGCAATTACGTACATTCAGACACACTCACATATTCTCTCCCTCTC
>NC_068990.1:46161359-46162285 GCF_001194135.2 Octopus bimaculoides
AGAGAGAGAGAGAGAGAGAGAGAGAGAGAGAGAGAGAGAGAGAGAGAGAGAGAGAGAAAAGTGAAACAGTTGTGTACCTGTGCATTTTGTTACATACTTAGGATTATAATCATTTATAGTAAAATATGTTTTAAGTCGACAGCGCTTGGTATCCACCCTCTACCACTACCCCTTATCTTCCCTGCTAACTTTAATGTAGCGACCCCATTACATTGATAGGATGAATAGGATGCCAGCCAAAATAACTAATTAACAGCTGGATGAAATTTGATCAATATTCCGTTTGATGAAATTTAACTAATTGTCTTTATAATGAAATTTGATCAGTTGCCCGATTTGTTTAACTTAGCCTATACATTGTATAGCTTATAGATTTTTAGCCTATTAACTGACTATTTGATGATATTTCGAACAACTGTGCATTAATAAAATTCGATCATATGATTATTTGGTGAAACTCGTTCAACTGATTAAGTAATAAAATTCGATTAAATGGCAGGTTGGCTGATTAAATTCAGTTAACTAATTATTCGATGAAATTCAATAAACTGAATATTTAATTAAATTGGTCAACAGAACATTTGCCGACATTCGATCAACCGAGCATTTGATAGGCTCTTATTGGCTAGTTAAATGCTAAACCCAGCCCATTATACAGTTTAGCTTATATTAGCATATTTTTACATACAAATTTTGGACAGATTTGATCTTTATCTTTTATCTTTTACTTATTTCATCCATCAGATTGCGGCTATGCTGGGGCACCGCCTTGAAAGATTTCTAGTCGAATGAATCGGCCCCAGTACTTATTTATTTTTCCCAAAGCCTGGTACTTATTCTGTCAGTATCTTTTACCGAACCGCTAGTTTAGGGGACGTAAGGACACCAGCATCGGTTGTCAAGCGGTGGTGGAGGAAACACACACA
>NC_068990.1:46162455-46178774 GCF_001194135.2 Octopus bimaculoides
GGCCTTAGTAAAAGACATTTCCCCAAGGTGCCACGCTGTGGGACTGAACCCGAAACAATGTGGTTGGGAAGAAAGCTTCTTACACAGTCACGCCTGCGCCTGATGATAGGTTTTTACCTATATTTTTCGTGGGAAGCATTATCTGACAGATTTTTATCTATTCATATCAAGCTGTACATTTTGTACCACACTCTACCTCAGGGGTCACCAAGCTTCTTTCATAGTGGGCCAGATATAGCTAAAAGAATGCCAAGCGAGGGCCGGATAAATATTTTGTTCAATTCAGTTCAATATAAAATATACTGAATGTACACAAAAAATAGACAGTCATCCTATTTATTTATCAATACATAAAATAATAAAAACAATAAACATATTTTAATAATACCAAAATATTACCAAGTTAGAATTTTTAGAAAAATGCGCACTAAGCTGAATTGCATGAAAAGTAAGCAGCACAAAAGTTAAGGAGATTTGTGAAAATGGCGTTTTGCTTCCAAAATATCAACAGTTGCTTTATGATTGCTGCAGCCAACCATAAGAATTGCTTTCAAATGTTCATCAGTGAGCCTTCTTCGATGTATTGACTTCACACACTTTATTTTTGAAAAAAGTTTGCTCACAAACATAAGTTGTTCCAAAAACTGATGCCATAACTGAGGCAATTTTTTTCAGTTTTGAAAACTCATCAGCTGACAAGCAGCGATAAAAGTCAATGAGTTTTCCTTCTCTGTGCTTCTCTTTCAACAAGGTATTAGCTTGTAAGTCAATAAGCTCCAGTTGTAGTTCAGTTGGCATGTTATCAAGATTACAGCCAAAGGGATTCTCAAGCAAAAGAATTTCATTCTCAATTCTATCAAGATCTGAAAATCTTTTAGAAAAATGCGTATTTCAGTCCCGCATAATTTTTTTCTGAAACTCGAGGTTAACATGTTCCACAGTTTCTGTGCGAAACTCTTGAAAACACTGAAAATAAGAGAAGTTTCCTCCTTCAAGTTGTGCTTTAAACAATGATAGCTTTCCACGAAAAGCTGTAATAATTCTGTAGAGATCACAGACAAGGTTATTCTTTCCTTGCAGTTTTAAATTCAATTCATTCATATGAGAAGTGACGACAACTAAAAATGACAACTTTGATAACCATGAAGGATCTGACAGCTGTGGATCAGCTCTATTCTTTTCAGTGAGAAAAAGATCTATTTCTCTTCGGAGATTATAAAAATGAAACAGGACTTTACCCCAACTGAGCCATCTCACTTTTGTGTAGTAAGGCAAGTCACAGAAATTAGAATCCATTTCTTCAAGGAAAGCCTGGAACTGTCAGTGATTAAGCCCATGATTCTGAATAAAGTTCACCACAGTTGTAACCGGTTTTAGTACGCAAGAAATATCTAAGTGTTTTCCACAGTGCTTGCTGATGTATAATGCAGTGTATAAACAGAACTTTTGGAAGTTGAAGCTCCTCCAACTTGGTCTGGATCCACCCTACCAAACCCTTCCTCCATCGACTGTAACACACCGAAGCTGATTCCACTGAAGGTTATAGTTTAGTAAAGCTTTTCTGCAACCCTATGGAAATATTTTTGCCAGTTGTTGTTCCATGTATACTGCAAACGGATGCCATTTCTTCTATAATCTCAAAGTTGCAGTTAACGCCACGGATAAACACAAGAAGTTGTGACGTTCTAGAGAGATCAGTAGACTCATCCATTGCAAGAGAATACCACAAAAATTTCTTAGCTTTCTCATGTATCTGTAAATGTATATTCTCTCCAAGTTCTGTTCTGCACACAACTGAACTCGCTGAAAGGCTGATACAGCCAAATATGTTAGCTTTTTCAGGACACAAGTCATTTGCTGCTTCCATCATGCACTCTTTTATAAAGTTTCTGTCAGTAAATGGTTTTCCTCGCTCTGCCAACTTATTCACTATTTTGTAATTTACACGAGTGATAGATTCATTTTCAACAAACTCTTTCATAAAGAAATTCCTTTGAGATTCCAAACTACGTTTCATAGATTCAAATTTCTCGGACCGCAACTTTCCAGAATATTTAGAATGTGTTGAGAGATGTTTTGCTTCGTAGTGACGACGAATTTTGTACTCTTTCATAACAGCAACACTTTCGTTGCATTTCAGGCAAAGAAGTATTTCCACAAAGAAGTATTTTGGGGACCCATGCTCTAGCTCATAGTTTATCTACAACCTATCCTCTAAATTTTTACGTATAGACTTTAACCTATCAAATGTCAGCAAATGATCAAATTATTGAATTTCATCAAAGAGTTAGCTGATTGAAATTTTTCAGACGAATTTCATGTAGATTTGTACATGCGTGAGTGTGTGTGTGTGTGTGTGTGTGTGTGTGTGTGTGTGTGTGTGTGTGTGTGTGTGTGTGTGTGTGTGTGTGTGTATTTGTTTTATTTTGTCTCTCCCATCGTCACTTGGTTTGTTTACATTCCTGTAGGTTAGCGGTTCGGCAAAAGGATCAATAGAATAAATACCAGACTTAAAAAGGTATCAGACTTATAAATTACTAGCTGAATTACCCGGCATTGACCGGGTTAGTGCTGTTCTTATCCAGATTAGTAAACTATAAATATGAAGACATTATTTTCAAAATATCTATATTTTATTAAAAAATTTCCGAATTGTAATGAGAATAGAATTTAGAAATGAAAATCTGTTAATCTTGAAGCACCTCAGGGTAAACAATATTCATTGTGTAATTTTTTTTGTTGGTGCCCAAATGAATAAATTGCTGCTGCATGCAACTCGTGAGCAACCAGCCTAGAGTTGGCCGTGAGAGAAATATGTAGCTGAGAGATGAGGGATTGACCCTGAGATTTGTTAATTGAAATACCAAAACTTAGATTGACTGAAAATTGAAGCCTCTTAAATTCAAATGAAACACCTCTAGGTATGAGAGGAAATTTTGGAATAAAGATATTTCCATCTTGGTGACTACCTGTTATGATTGTTGCCTGTAGGACATGAGGCTTCACGGAAGTAACAATTAAGCGAGTTCCATTACACAGGTGAGATGGGTCAAGATTCCTAAGCGACATTATGGGAGCATCCAGTTGTGCTTCAAACAATGATGGCCGCAGTTCAATGGTTAAAACAAGTAACAAATAAAAGATAAACTCTTCAAATTGTAGGTTGTCTTACGATGAAAATCTCCTTCAACTCATGCATCCAAACCAAAAAAAAAAAAAAAGAAAAAATACAACTTGGCATGTACAACACAAACTCCCAAGTTGCTGTCTCAACAGAAACATCATTGTTAAATGAACACAAAACCAGATTTCCCCAGTGTGGACAAACAGGTTTTACGTAATGTTTATAACATGTAAGAGGTTCTGGAAATTAGTGCGATGGGAGACATAAATATGGAAGGTGAAAGCAACAGCGGGTGGGAGGAGTGAGAGGAGAGTAAGAAAAAATATTAGAGGAGAATCAAAAATGAAATGATCTGAAAATAGGTTAAAAATAAGGGTGATTAGATAGAAAGGAATGTAAAAGAGAACGGAAGAGATGGAGAGAAAGGATGAAGCAGAATGAAGAACAGAGACGACCATACACACACACATATACATATAGAAACACATACATACATACATACGGAGAGAGAGAGAGAGAAAGAAAGAGATACATAGATAAATACATAGAAAGATAGAGAAATACATACATACATACATACATACATACACCCATCCAACCATCTATCCATCGATCCATCCATCCATACATACACACATATATATATGGAAAATCCTCTCCAAAACCAGATCCTATATTAACGGGTCGATTAGTGGTTCTGTATGTTCTCTTGAAAAACTATATCTCTTAAAGAACTTCCAGGATCGAGATTTTTCTGTATGTCCACATTTTAAGAAATACATCTTGGCCGAATTTAAAAATAGGCCACCAGGCATAGTAAGCCATTAATATTTTGTTTATGTCTTTTTTTGACTTTGGGTTATTGTAACGTTGGTTATCTCCATCGTGTTTTTCTTTTTGTCTTCTTCCTTATCAACGTCCCTTGTTTAAACGCCATCATAAAAAAGCAACTGACAAACGGTCTTGTTCCCATCTTGAAATATGGAGAAATAAATTAATGTTTCGATCAGGGCACCCTGGGTAGCTGTATTTAATAAGATTTGTGGTTTTTATTATAACAATCTTTACTCTCTTAGCTGACTCGTTGAAGCCTTACCACATAATACATACATACATACATACATACATACATACATATGTGTATGTGTGTGTTTGTATGTGTGTGTGTGTATGTATGTATGTATGTATGTATGCATGTATGTATGTATGCATGCATGCATACATGTATATTAGGGAAGCTTTCGACTTTTTCTATCCAAAGTGTTTTGTAACCTAGTATTTACACACCAATAGCCTTGTCTGCTTTGAGATTCACTGTTCCAAAAAAAAAAGAAAAAAAGAATTACATGCATGTGTAAATATATATATGTGTGTGTGTGTGTGTGCGTGTGTGTGTGTGTACACATACATACATACATACATACATACATACATACAGATACATTCTACTATATAAACACATAAATATGAAAGACCTAGAGAAAGAAGAAAGAGAGAAAGAGAAAAAGTGAAAGGGAGAGAAATAAGAATTATGACAACATCCTGTGCGGTTTGCAATTTTAAAGAAACGTAAAGTCAAAACATTCAAGATCAGTTAACAGAAATTCGAAACAGATACATGTTCTTTAAATAAAGTAAAAAAAAAAAAAAGATATCAGTATCGACCATGAATCATGGTGCCCCACCTACAAAGCCCCACTTCCTAAGCATGATCCATTTCTAGTCATTTAGGAGACAAAAAATAACAAATTAAACAAACAGAAACATGATCGTGGTTCGAAAAGCCAGCTGGAACTGAAGGATTTTGACGAATACAGATATGTAACAGTTTTGATTTTTAATTTTGTTTTTGGTGGCGTTGGGGAGTATTTTTGTTTGTTTGTATGTATATCTATATAAGAAGAATAATTACAAGAATTTAGTGTCTGTTCGGACCGACTCGTAGGATAAGCTCAGTTTAATAGAAGTTTTTTTCAAGTTACAATTACAACAAATGTGAAACTCTACCAAGCGCACATATACATGCGTACAGCACCCCCACATGTATATTAAGGGCGCCTATTCGTATTTAAGCCAGAGTTTACAATTTTAAAAATCAAAGCTATATAAGTGAAGTAGAGTACCTTCTTGACGGCTGCTTAGATTTCATATTTGTTTTTACTTATCTATCTTAAGCATGTATTGCATCTCTTGCATTTATACAAGCAATGCCACTGATGTATATATCCATCCGTCCATATCTATCTATCTATCTATCTGTCTGTCTGTCTGTCTGTCTGTCTGTCTGTCTGTCTGTCTGTCTAACGTTCTCTCTATCATAGTAGAAATATAGCTGTATGGTTTTCATTGTTGTATCAGCGACGCTATATATTTACAAGACCGATACTTATAATTATATTGGTCGCTGACGTCAACGTACAAGATCAACAACGTGTTATCAATTGGGTGGTTAATGTCAATGTACAAAACTACGTTTAGAACTAACTACAAGCTGTCACTACAAGGAAGTAACACCATGTACCATACTTTTGCTAATTGTTTTAGGTCCTAATGTAGTCACAGGAGAGAGAAGGAAAAGGAGAAGGGATGAGAAAGGGGGAAGGGAAGAGAGAGAGAGAGAGAGAGAGAGAGAGAGAGAGAGAGAGAGAGAGAGAGAGAGAGAGAGAGAGAGAGAGAGAGAGAGAGAGAGAGAAGTAGAAACAGAGTGTGTGAGAGAGGACTCTGCTCCAGCACTGAATTGGTATGTTGGTATTTTATTTATCGACATTCTGATAAGATGAACGGGAAAGTTGTCTTTAGCGGGTTTCGAACTCAGAAAATGCAGAGCTGTAACAAATGTCGTTTCGTATTCATCCCAGTACCCTAACCACTTTGCTAATCAATCGACTAACATCATGTGATTACACTTGAGTCATTAACAACCTACAGAACTACGTGTGGACGCAGCATGGTTGGAATGGTTTAGAACTTCGCTTCACAAACACGAGGCCTCGGGTTCAATCCAATTCCATGGAATTTGGGGCCAGTGACTTTCACTAATACCTCGGGTCGGTCGAAGCCTTGTGATCGAAATCAAGTTGACGGATACTGTCCACCGGCTAGATGGATTGTAGACACAATTCAAATGTACTACGTTGTAACACACTGTATCACGCTGATACAGTGTTGATACACTATTCCATAGACATGTTATATATTACATTAAATGTACACCTGTCCGTGGAATACTCAGCCACATGTACACTAATTCAAGGAGCAGATAATTTAGTTGATTGACCAACGGATTCCGCATGGAAACCTACGTGATCCATTTATTTACTTACTGACTGACTTGCTCACTTACTCGGAAGACTACCTACGGAAGTAACGTAACCGCGTACAAGACTACGTATAAAATTACATTACAAGACTACACACAAAGCTAACGTTAACCGTCTGAGCCTAACAACGAAACAATAAAGCTGGCAGAATAAAAGAAGAAATGTAATACTTATACACCCCGGAGTTTCAGTGACCATAGTGATAAGAATATTATGTTAATGAGCAGCTTGGGTGTGATCAGTTTCTGTACTGTTGATATTAGCCTATCACACCTACGCACGTTTTGTGCAAGAAATATATATACAGCGTTTCTAGGGGAACACCCCCCCTCCCCACGTCATTTCCATGTCGACCATTCAAGTTATTTCTTTTGTTGTTATTCCTGGCAAATATTTGCCTTTGCTTTACATTTTTATTTATTTTCTTATTTCTTTCCGCAATAAATTATTCCGCCATCTTTGTTGATTCTTCACCTTACCCCCGCCGCCACAACATTCAAATATATCGGTTTTTCAATCTATATCTCCATATATATCTAAAAAAATATTTCTGTTTCTAGCTTTCTCCATTCCTTTCTTCCTTCCTTCCTACCAATATCTTGGATCTATAGACATTCAGTCGTATACCAGAGTTAACAGAAGTTACTATAACTCTGCTTACTTTGCGTCTATTAAAAAGAACCCCCAAAAAAACCCCCAAACATATTGATCTGATAAATAAATGTTGTGCTGACGACACAACATGGTTTCGGTTATGTTGAATTTGTAATGTTATACTGAATTCACAACACGGCTTCGGTTCTCGATTTTAACTCACACCACCAATACCTTTTAGCAAATCACGAACATCACACAATATCACATCTCTTCCCAGTTAGCGGAGAACTATTGGAAATGTCCATAAACGGACGGAGGGAAGAACTCACATCATATTCTGGACAACAGCAAAATTTAGATGAAATCAATACTTTCATCCATCCACTAGGATACTGGTTCTGTCGATTAGATACATATGTGTGTGTTCTCAGCCAGTGTAGCCTGAAGTAATCAATATATTTAAATATTAAAGTGGAAATGTAGATTCAGATGAAACTGACAGAGGTCTGTGTCGACAAACAGTAAATAACAAATATCTACAGAGTTAAAATACTAAATTATTTTCTGTGTGGAACAAAAGAAACCTAACATTTCGTGCAGTGACCCTTCATTGGAAAAAGATAGGCTCTGCGTGAAACGTTAGATCTGTCTTCTTTCTCACGGTAAAATTAATTTATTTTTCTACTCTGTGAACTTTGAGGTAATTAAATGTCTCGGTTGGCGTTTCTGACTCGAATAATAATATAAAGCTTCTTTTTCTTCCCATTTTTTTTTTAATACGTATTCGAGTTTGAACATCCTGGTCAAACTAGCTGCAAGTAACATACAAAATAGGACAACTAGTTAAATGTTAAATCTCTCTTTTTCTTTTTTATCAGTGGTCTAGTAAGAGTGTGTTCCTCCCAGGGTAGCCCTTGAGTTTTCTGCCCCCGCCCTCAGAGACCAAAAAGTGCCACTCCTTAAAAGCATTGCCCGCGACGGACCGCCACACGTGTGGGGGTTTGCTGACTTAAGAATTTAATTGCTTGTATTAATTACTTCTAAAGTTATTTCCTTAGTATTACATACGAGGGGGTGATGAAAAATTCCTGGCTTTGGGTAAAAGAAAATACAGGAGGATCAGTTAACTATGATTTTATATTTTATTCAACATATTCTCCTCTGAGATTCACACATTTATTGCAGCGGTTCTTAAGTTCTTCTTAGCCCTGTAAAAGTACTTGGAATGTTGGGCCACCAACCAGGCCTTTCGCGATACCCTTAAAGCCAGGAACTTTTCAGTACCCACTCGTATAAATACACACTTTCAAGTCAGTTCTGCTTTTGGCTTGTTTTAAACGTCGGACATGACGTTTAAACATTGCTTCATCGGCGTTTTATCATTATCCTCTTCTGCCTCTTCCTCCTGCTCCTCCCTGTCCTGCTCCTCCCCGTCATCCTCCTCCTTGTCGCCGTCCTCCTCTCCCGTCCTTCTTCTCTTCGTCTTCGTCCCCCTCATCGTCGTCGCCATCGTCGCTGTCGTCGCCGTCGTCGCCGTCGTCGCCGTCATCATCATCATCATCATCATCATCATCATCATCATCATCATCATCATCATCATCATAATCATCATCATCTATAATCAGATCAAGATATACGTAGATATATATGTATATATGATATACATCAGGATATGATATGCATCAGTATATAGGAAACTCCACTTTTACAAAACTCTGCTACGCCTAAAAAACTCGATGGCTGTTTCTTTCTTTGTTGCTATTTACAGCGTGGGTGGTCAAAACTGGGTTTTTAAAATTATTTTCATTACAGCTGCTTTTCTGTGAAAACTTAAAACTATGCTGAATGTACTATGGACAACTTCTTTATCTACTTAGTCTATATTTAGACACCAGCAATCTTTGTTTATGCAGCAGTTTCTATCTGATTTACAGAATTATTAGAGTAGCGGACAAAATACTTTGCAACATTTGTTCCGGCTCTTTACATTCTGAGTTCAAAGTCCACCGGTGTTAAGTTTGCTTTTATCCTCCCGGGGTCGATAAAATAAAGTATCAGTCAAGTACTGAAGTTGACGGCATCGAGTTAACCATTCCCCTCAAAATTGCTGGCCTTGAGCCAAAATTTGAAAGTATCATCATTATTATTATTCAATGAGAGAGCAGTGCATATCATCAAAGTGATACTGGGGTAAAATATACGAAACCCAGTATACCCATCATGACTATCCGTCTGATAATGGTACACCCGGCACATGCATCACAGTCAGATGCGCATGACATGATGATTTCATATCAGGATAAACAGCATATGACCTTGCAGATGGGGGCCCAGTTAGAATTTTCTTCACTTTGAGTAGCCTATCCCGCTTAAAAGGTCCCTGAATAAGGTTTGTTTAAGGATGATGAACGAAACACCCATGTTTCCAGAGGTGAATTATCCAAACCCCAAAGAATTCCTCTCAACACATGGCTATGATGCTCCCCCACTACTTTTGCTTGTGATCAGAGATGCACATATGGTCAGCCACTAAGGGACATGCTCAACTGGTTAAGGTCAAACGACTGACAAGCAAATCTGTGGTACTGAGCAGGATATTTGCTGTAGCCCATCTTTTAGACCAAAACAAAACTATGTACACTATAACACTTCCAATCAGTTAAGATCAGAAACCATGAGAGCCAAAGCCTGATGCTGTATATCACTACCATTATGATCATGGTCATCATGATCATCTTTATCATGATCATCTTTATCATGATCATCTTTATCATCATCATCTTTATCATGATCATCTTTATCATCATCATTATTTTTATTAAGACAGCGAGCTGACAGAATCGTTAGTGCGCCAGAAAAAATGTTTAGCGGCATTTCTTCATAATTTACATTTTAAGTTCAAATTCCACCGAGGCCGACTTCGCTTTTCATTCTTTCGGAGTCGATAAAATAAGTACCAGTCAATTACTGGGATCGATGTAATCGGCTACCCACTTTCTTCAAGATTCCAGGCGTTGTGCCTATAGTAGAAAGAATTATTATTGTTGTTGTTCATCACTGAAGCTGAACGTGTTTTGGAAGCACCGTGAACCTGTACCTTGTTTTTCTTCTTAGAAATCTGTTTTTGCTGAGTTTTGTTTTAGTTAACTAGAACCTTAAGGTACTAATTAGCTGTTTTTGTTACTCGCCCTACAAGGTAAAATTTTAAAAAGAAACTGTGGTATTTCAAAACATGGAAAATTTTCAAAATGTGTCGTCTCAGTTGTCCAATCAGCAAGAGGGAAAAGCAGGAGGAGGTTTTGAAGATTAAATAGTCTTTCACAGTAATTTCCTATCACACTATACTTCAGAAGTAATAGTAATTTAAAACAGTAGCAGCAGCATCAGTAGCAACAAGAACAGTCAAAACAACAACAACAACAACAACAACAACAACAGCAACAACTATAACAGCAGTAATTGCAGTAGCATGAACATTATTATTATTATTATTATTATTATTAGTAGTAGTAGTAGTAGTATTCAGGTCACTGCCTGGAATCGAACTCGGAATTTTGGGGTTAATAGCCCGCGCTCTTAATCCCTACTTCACATGCCCGTCAAATATCCGTCAAATGTAAATAATGTAAATATTGTCTTGGATCTCATCTCACAAGACAATAAGCATGGGCATTCAGAAGAGGCGGAGAAACACATCAACAGACTAGAACAGAGAAAAGCCACACTCAGTATACCGCAATTTTTTAAAGACCAAACGGAAAGAAAAGCAATTCTGGGAGATGCTTATCAGCAAAAAGGTACAAATTAGAGCGTATACCTTCAGATCAAGCTGAAATCTGTTTAAGTAACATATGGCAAGATATTAATTTTGTGGAGCATGCCTATAAATTTATTTTTCTCTCGGAAACTCCAGTCCTGATGCACTCGACTGTCTTACAAGAACTGAAAATTTCATACTGATTACGAATTACCTGGGACCAGCACAGGTCAACATTATAACCAGAAGCATCTCACTTCTTTGAAACTATCGCTTCCTGTGCCATACCTACAGGCATCGATGATGATGGGCTTCTATGCTAAAGTTTGAAGATTGGGGAAAGGGACAGCAATGGTTTCCCTTTGTTCTCTCCCGGTTTATCTACAGTTTACTCTGATAGTTTCCTGCTACCTCGAGCGTACCATTGAAGTACAGGGTTAGGGTCAAGATCTTTTTCTTAACCTTTCGGCAGGGGTCTGGTTCATGCGATATCAAAGCATGTTCACACCTCGGTGGACCTTTGTGGTACATGTCTAGAGACCAGCATTCCTCAGAGTCTTATAGATCTTAGCTACAGGACCATATTTTGTTTATAACTAGTGCCCCTGACATTATCTAGAACTGCATTATCTAATAAGGTAGCAAATTGGTAAAGTTGTTAGAGTGTCAGATAACATGCCTTACAGTATTTGTTCCAGATCTCTACAATGTGAGCTCAAATCCCGCAGTAGTTAATTTGGCCTTTGTCTTTTCAAAGTTGTTAAATCCTTATTCAAGTACATGAACCAAGTTTTCTTTCTTATTCTTTCTCTCTCCTTTCCTCCTTAACCTACCTCCCTCCTTCTCTCGCTTTGTCTCTCACTCACATTATCAGAATTGCTTATAGTTGACAAGATGGTGTCTGGCAACAAATATCCGCAGAAAGGCAACGGCCAGGTATAGAGTGGTCTCTTCAACAAACTCCAAGCCAAAACTGAGCTCCATCGATCTCCTCTACTGACTCAAGCTGACAAACACCATTTCTGATCGCGTCAGTTGACTAGCCCAAAAAGTTTCCCACTGGTCAATACTACTAACACTTCATACTGACACATGAAACTGATAGGAAACTTCTATCACAAACTCAAAATGATTGTTATGTTAGTCACTAGGTGTCATTCGTCAACCTGATAGCTCAAGGAAGGATTAGGGTGTGATTAAGGTGCAGTTTGACCGCTATTTCTAGCAGATCGAGCGACCACATAAAGTGGCTTCCTCATCGGTTTGTGTAAGAGCGGTAAAATGAAATGATCGAATCTCTGGCCATTCTTTAGTGAATGCAAATAGCTAGGCCTGGCCATTTGCTCGAACACATTTAGATTATTAAATACCATCAACCGAAGATGTACAATCAATAATTTAGTTGTATAGCAACAGAGTTAGTCTGTAGATCAATTTACAAATATTGTAATACACATTCGTATGTGTGTGAGTGTGTATGAGCGCGGGCGCGCTTTGTTTGTTTCTGTATATAGCAAAAGATATGCTTATACGTCCCAAAAATATTATAGATTGGCATACACACGTAAGTACGTACGTACGTATGTATGTATGTATGTATGTATGTATGTATGTATGTATGTATGTATGTGTGTGTGTAGATATGTATGTGTGGATGGATGGATGGATGGATGGATGGATGTACGCATGCATATATGCATGCATGTATGCATATATACACATATGTATGTATATATGTGTATATATACGTATGTCTATACATATGTATATATTTTTCTATTTTTCTATATGTATGTGTATAGATATATACATACACATACCCACATACACACACATATAGGGAAATTGGTATGTACGTACAGTTATTTGTTACTAGACATAAATGCTTAATTACTTATATGTGCGTGTATATCTGCACATGATTCGCAATGATATGCGTTCACATTGGTATCTATACAAAAGTGTACCCATACAGTACATTCACACACACACACACACATACACGTAATATATATATATATATATTTTTTATATATATATATATATATATATATACATGCGCGCGCGTGCTTGTATGTGTGTACATATATTTTCCAATCCATTCGTTTCCATGGCGACACAAGTTTTGCCGAACATTCCTGCCATTGTTAAAAACACCAGTAACCGCTTGACTGATGGTGTTTTTTTTTCTGTTTAAGAAATTAATTAGTATTTTTCACCGACCGAACAACCCCTGGACACGCATCAATAGTCCCTCTATATATAACATTGCATTCTCTTCATTAGAGACAAAATCTCTCACCTCTATTATCGAACAGAATTAGGATATAGTGACGTTATGTTTTGTTTAAGGGGAAATACCAGTCTAATGGAAATGAAAGTCATGAAATAGAAATCGAAGCTGGCTCCCTGGCGCACCTCACCAGTAACCGGTATGTGTTGTCGGGCGTGCCCAACACCCTAGTCACTAAAGCCACACATTCGTGAAGGCGCTTGGTATAATGGCTAAGCTGTTGGATACATGGTCGTTCAGTCTTGGTTTCGTATCTCGAGCCGGTGATGCCGTATTGTGCTTTCAAATGAGGTACTGCATTTTACGTTGTTGCAGTATATTCAACTAAAAATGAGTACCAGTGGCACCTTGAGGTTAAGCCTAGGACAGTGTCTGCATTCCGTTTTGGTGTGGGAGGAGTTTTGGAAATACGGTTAACCTCCGGTTTCATGAGCGTGTAGGATCGAGGCAGATATTTTTGTTTTTGTTATATAATTGTCAATATGCGACCATTAAAAAGCTAAGCGGAAATAGACATGTGATAACTAATATTATCTCATTTTTCTCTGGTGAATATGGGAAACAACTTCGAGAATGCTTCGGCATTATACTGGCCTCATGAGCAAAGTACAGTATCTAATTGGTGAAGAGGAAATTACTTAGTAAATATATGCACAAGATATTGTCGAGATATTAAATATTTCAAAGTTATACATAATGAAGTTAATGTGAAGATTTTTAATGCGTCCATCATTAATAAGTTAAGAAGAAAGACTTAGTGAAGAGAAAATCTCAAAACAAGCAATTACTTCATGGCAATCGTTTATGTATTCAACCTTAAAGAAATCTTTAACGTTGTAGACATAATAACTAATATACGGCAGCAGTTTACATAGACTAGCTGTTGTGATCTGCATAGGTTGTTTTCATAGTATCTGAGAGGCATTTTAAATCCTGTGTCGACGCACAGTTAAAAATATTTTATTTCACTTATGTCACTAATACTTCTGGGAAAGTCTTGAACCTCAAACATTCTCTTTTCACTTCTTTCTTCAAAGCAGAGCCCTCGTAAATACGTAAGACATTTACGAACGTGTCTGAGGAAAGATGTACTTCAAGTTTTGATTAGTGGTTAAAATAATTTCAGTTCACTTACATCATTAACGAATGGATTGAAACGGTTGGTAACTTCCACATGCAATGCTTTCTCCTTATTCCGTCATTAAAAAAACTTAAAACAAAATCTTCCAGTTTTGGTTTGTGTTGGCTATAAACAACTGAAGACACCAGGAAAGGTCAGATCTGAATAGAACCAGTTGAAATGATCAGTGGAAATTTGTGTCGACTAGATCAAACTGAAGTAACATGGAGTGGTCTGTGTCAGAATGACATATGGGTTGAAAGTGTTCAGTTGGCAAGAGTCAAGATGTGATTAGAGATAGTTGAAGAGACGAGTGGCGGTCAGCTTGGTTTGGAATGAATCGAACAGATCAGTATATCTTCATCTTTAAAGAGACAAGGATAATAAATATAAATAATAGATGATGTATGTAAATAGCATATATACTTCATCCTTAGGTAACGCTATTTCTTCAGGTGAAGAGTGGAGAGCGGAGCTCCAGAAGAAATGCAGGATTGGGGGAAATATTATAAGAAACATCTTATAATATTTTCAAACTTCTCTATGTGGGTGAAACCGGCCCAGTTTAGGTGCTGGCTTCTGAGAGCATCTTCTCTATATTTGTGGTAACAACAGCACACTCACCAAATCCATATCTAGACATTCACCAGGCCATTCCTTAAACTACCTTTCGGTTTGCAGAGTACCTCTTAAATCATGGTTCATCCGAGATTCGTGAGCTGAGAAAAACACTCCATCTTTACTCCAGGAACTTCTTTACCTGCATACTTTAATAAATGCTTCTCATTCACTTAATCGACGCACTCCTTTTTAACATGTTTGAAGTTTGGCAACCTCTACTATATATATATTTTTTCTTCCTCGCTCGTTTTTCAAGTTTATCACCTCATCCTTTTTGCATTTCCAAATTTGCCCGTGCTCTTTCTTATAATTTAAGCCTTCTTTTCTCTTGACCTTTATCCTCTTTCGTTGTATCTGAAGTCTCAATCTATTGTACTCTAAGAACAGTAGCGTCTCTGTTCTGTTGATGTTGTTGTTGCTGTTATTATCTTCCCTGACTTTCGAGTTCCTCTGGGATGGAAGCCTTCAAGTAGCCGTTGCTGTCTCATGTGTGGCAGCTGGACTTTCTGTTCTGCACTACCAGTCATTTGACTTATCTTTTCTCATTCACGATGTGATTCTATAGTCTTGGGGTACTATCAGGACTTGTATGTCAACTAAGACCTCCACCCGACCACATTGTTCCTGGTCATCACAACACAACATCACAAGGATGGCGATAAACCAAGGGTTAAAGTAATTGAAAATGCCCTTAGCTGTGTCTTTTGTATTCCATTCATCCATATATTGTGGGATAAACCTGTGAGCAAGGGTGAAACTCACCAACTTAGCCTGTCTCTCAATCTCATCCTTGGTCATGAAAACCAGCAGTACTTCGATCGAGGGAAGCCACATCTTTTCACATATCGGTCACAATTTCCTCCAGTGGTTCTTCTGCGGACAATTACCCCTATCCTCACCCCCTTGTTTGCGATATTGCTAATTTACCTTCCTTTTTGCCTGTTCTTGTATGAATCTCTTAAGCAATCGGGCACTTTTATCTTGACAAACTGCTGCTACGTTGTATTTTTCTCTGGTAGCTTAATAATGTATATCGGCTCTTTTTGACTACTAACACAAACGAAAGTTGTCGTTGTACAGACTTTTCTATGTTTGTACGTTATTTTCACATATTGAAATTGCGTTATTTTTTTTTATTTGGCAAAGCCTCAGTATTTTTTTTTTTTGACAAGGTCTATGTATCTGCCTGTTTCGTTTGTTTTCTTATTGCTTGCTTACACTCTGTGTGGTTACGTTCAAAATTAGTTTTCTTGAGGGTGTTCCCGGCGGCCCTAACACGACTAGTCACATTGAAAAGAAATTTAAACACGAAAATAAAATTGCAATACGTTTAAAAATAAACTCCTTTTTTTTTTGGATCTGCCAAAGTAATGATGTAAACTACACTCTCGTAAGGTCCCCCGCTGGAAAATAATCCGAAAAAGGAAATATTTCATTCAGTAAATTCATTGGAGCGAGAAAATGCAAAACGCTACTACTACTACTAC